>NW_011888997.1:1398288-1409799 GCF_000151845.1 Pteropus vampyrus | reverse complement strand
AAAATCCATAGTGTTCCTATATTCTAATAATGAAGTGTCAGAAAAAGAATTAGAAAAAATAATTCCTTTTGCGATTGCAACAAAAAGAATAAAATACCTAGGAATAAGTCTAACGAAACATGTGAAGGACCTATATAATAAAAACTACAAGACACTGTTAAAAGAAATTGAAGGAGATACAAAGAAATGAAAAGATATTCTGTGTTCTTGGATTGGAAGAATCAACATAGTTAAAATGACTTTATTACCTAAAGCATTATACAGATTTAATGCAATCCCCATCAAAAATTCCATCAGCATTTTTTAAAGAAATGGAACAAAAAAATCATCGGATTTGTATGGAAGCACGAAGGACTCTGAATTGCCAAAGCCATCCTGAGAAAAAAGAATGAGGCTGGAGGCATCACTCAGCTTGACTTCAAATTATACTACAAAGTGACAGTAATCAAAACAGCATGGTATTGGCAGAAAAACAGAACCATGGACCAGTGGAACAGAATCGAGAGTCCAGAAGTAAACCCATATTTATATGGGCAAATAATTTTCAACAAAAAAAAGCCAAAAACATACAGTGGAGAAAGGAAAGCCTCTTTAATAAGTAGTGCTGGGAAAACTGGAAAGCCATATGCAAAAGAATGAAACTCGACTGTTGTCTATCACCACCCACCAAAATGAACTCAAAATGGATTAAGAACCTGAATATAAAACCTGAAACAATAAAATGCATAGAAGAAAACATAGGAACTAAACTCAAGGACCTTGGACATAAAGAGGATTTTATGAATTTGACCTCAAAGGCAAGGGAAGTCAAAGCTAAAATAAATGAATGAGACAACATCAAACTAAAACACTTCTGCTCAGCAAAAGGAATCGTCAACAAGGTAAAGAGACAGCCATCTAAATGAGAAAATATATTTGCAAGCAATGCCTCCGATAAGGGCCTAATATCCAAAATATACAAAGTACTCATATGACTCAATAACAACAAAAAAACAAATGATCCAGACAAAAATTGGGCAGAGGACCCGAACAGACACTTCTCCCTAGAGGACATACAAATTGTCAACAAATATATGAAAAGATGCTCAACATTGCTAGCTATTTGGGAAATGCAAATCAAAACCACAATGAGATATCATCTCACACCTGTTAAAACAGCTATAATCAATAGGACAATAACAAATGCTGGAGAGGATGTGGAGAAAGAGGAACCCTCATGCACTGCTGGTGAGACTGCAAATTGGTACAGCCACTATGGAAAACAGTATGGAGGTTCCTCAAAAACCTAACAATTGATCTACTATATGATCCAGCAATCCCTCTACTGGGTATTTACCCCAAAGACTTGAAAACTCATTATCTGAAAAGATATTTGCACACCCATGTTCATAGCAGCATTATTCACAGTGGCCAGGACATGGAAGCAACCAAAGTGTCCTACAATAGATGATTGGCTAAAGAAGCTGTGTTACATATACACAATGGAATATTACTCAGCCATAAGAAGAGATGAAATACTACCGCTTGCAACAACATGGATGGACCTTGAAATAATCATACCAAGCAAAATAAGCCAGACAGAAAAAGTTAAAAATCACATGATATCACTTATATATGGGATATAAACCTAAAAGCAACAAATGAACAGGACTAACAAACAGAGACTCATGGACATGGACAATGAACTAGTGGTTACCAGAGAGTAGGGGAAAGCAGGGGGAGTGGGGGAGGTAGATGTGGGAAAAATTTTTTAATCATTTATTCAATTAAATAAATAAATTTAAACAAATAAATAGATAAAATAGAGTCTAGAAAAACAATATAAAGATCAATGAAACTAAGAGCTGGTTCTTTGAAAAGATAAACAAAATTGATAAACCTTAACCAGACTCATCAAGAAAAAAAGAGAGAGGACCCAAATAAATAAAATCAGTAATAAAAGAGAAGTAACTACAGACTCCACAGAAATACATACGATCATATGAAAATACTATGAGCAATTATATGCCGACAAATTGGACAATCTGGAAGAAATGGACACATCCCTAGAAACATACACTCTCCCAAGGCTGAGTCAAGAAGAAACAAAATCTGAACTGACCAATTATTACCAAAACCAAATCAGTAATCAAAAAACTTCCAAAAACAAGTGTCCTGGACCAGATGGCTTCATAGGTGAATTTTACCAAACATTCAAAGAATTAACATCTATCTTCTCAAACTATTCCAAAAAATTCAAGAGGAGAGAAGGCTCCCTAAATCCTTTTACAAGCCCACCATTACACTGATTCCAAAAACAAACAAAGACATTACAAGAAAGGAAAACTGTGTATAGGCCAATATCCCTGATGAACATTAATGTAAAAATCTTCAACAAAATATTAGCAAACCGAATTCAGCAATACACTCAGAGTCATAGACCATGATCAAGTTGGATTTATTCCTGGGATGGTTCAGTATTCGTGAATCAATTAATGTGACACACCACATTAATAAATTGAAAGATAAAAATCATATGATCATATCAATAGATGCAGAAAAAGCATTCGACAAAATCCAGCACTCATTTATGATAAAAACTCTCAGCAAAGTGGGAATAGAGGGAATATATCTCAACATAATAAATGCCATATATGACAAACCTACAGCTAACATCACATTCAATTGGGATAAGCTAGAAGCATTTTCCTTAAGATCAGGAACAAGACAAGGATGCCCATTTTCACCACTTCTATTCAACATAGTACCAGAAGTTCTAATTATAGCAATCGGACAACAAAGAGAAATAAAAGGCATCCAAATTGGAAAGGAAGATGTAAAACTGTCATCATTTGCAGATGACATGATACTATATATATAGAACACTAAGGATTCCACCAGAAAACTGTTACAACTGTTCAATGAATTCAATAAAGTAGCAGGATGCAAAATTAATATTCAGAAGTCAGTGACATTTTTATACACCAGTGATGAACTTTCAGAAAGAGAAATTGAGAAAACAATCCCATTTACAACTGCATGAAAAACAATAAAATACCTAGGAATCAAATTACCTAAGGAAGCAAAGATGTTTTTGGAAAATTATAAATCATTGAAAAAAGAAATTAAAGAAGATAAAAATAAATGGAATCGTATACTGTACTCATGGGTGGGAAGAATCAACATTGTTAAAATGACCATACTACCCAAAGTAATCTATAGAATCGATGCAGTTTCTATCAAAATATCAATGGCATTTTTCAGAGAACTAGAAAAAATAATCCAAAAATTTACATAAAATCATAAAAGATTCCAACAGAAACAGTAATCTTAAGAAAGAACAAATTTGGAGGTATCACAATATCTGATATCAAACTATACTATAAGTCTATGGGAATCAAAACAGCATGGTACTGGCATAAAAACAGATGCATGGATCAATGGAATAGAATAGAGAGCCCAGAAATAAATCCATGCTTATATGGTCATTTAATCTATGACAAAGGAGGAAGAATATACAATGGGGGTGAAGACAATCTCTTCAACAAATGGTTTTAGGAAAATTGAACAGATATATGAAAACAAAATGAAACTGAACTACCTTCTTACACCATATACAAGAATAAACTCAAAATGAATTAAAGACTTAAATGTGAGACCCCAAGCCATAAAACTTCTAGAAGAAAACATAGGCAATAAACTCTCTGATATTGCTATTAGTAATTTTTTTTATGATATATCTCCTTGGGCAAGGGAAACAAAGGAAAAAATAAATAGGACTACATAAAACCAAAAAGTTTTTGCACAGCAAAGGAAATCATCAAAAAAAAACAAAAATACAACCTACCGAATGGGAAAAGATATTTGCCTGTGATACATCTGATAAGGGGCTAATATTCAAAATACATAAAGAACTCACACAACAACAAAAAATAAACGATCCAATTTAAAAATGGGCAGAAGGCCTAAACAGGCATTTCTCCAATTAGGAAATACAGATGGCCAGTAAACATATGAAAAGATGCCTGACATAACTAATCAGAGAAATACAAATTAAAACCACAATGAGGTATCACTTTACACCTGTCAGAATGGCTATCATTAATAATTCAAAAAACCACAAATATCGGTGAGGATCTGAAGAAAAGGGAATGCTCGTACACTGTTGGTAGGATTGCAAATTGGTACAGGCACTATGGAAAAGTTTGGAAAATCCTCAAAAAATTTAAAATGGATCTACCATTTGACTTAGCAATTGCACTTCTATGTATTTATCCAAAGAAAACCAAAACACTAATTCATAAAGATCTATGCATTCCTATGTTCACGGTGGCACTATTCACAATAGCTAAGATATGGAACCATATCTTATGTCCATCAGTAGACAACTAGATAAAGAATTTATGGTTCATATATACAATGGAATATTACTCAACCATAAAAAATGAAATCTTACAATTTGCAACAACATGGAAGGACCTAGAGGATATTATGCTGAGTGAAATGTCAGAGAAAGATAAATACCATATGATTTCACTTATATGCAAAATCTAAGGAATGAAAGTAATGAAAAAACTAAACATAAACAAACTCACAGATACAGAGAACAAAGTGGTGATTGCCAGAAAGGAGAGAGGTTAGAGGTAAAAATGGTGGAGAGATGAAGAAGTGCAAATTAGTAGTTACAAAACAGTCACAGGGATGTAAAGTCTGGCACAAGGAATATAATCAATATTATTGTAATGGCTGTGTGTAGAGCCAGATAGGTGCTAGAGTAATCAGAGGGATCACTTCATAAATTATATAAATGTCTAACCATTGTACTATGTACCCAAAACTAATATAAAAGAATTTTTAAAATGAAAAAAAAAAAAGATACAAGCCAGTCGAAAGAGCAGCCTCAGCAGTAGAGGGGCAGGAGAAACTTAAGAGAATACCAAACTGGGTCAGGAATCCCCTGGAATTTGTTTTCTTTTTACCAATGCTCTGTTTTGCATATTTACAACTGAATTCTCTCAATATTTCTGTCTTTGTAAATAATTATTTTGCTCTATGTTTAAAAAAGGAAAACATATCTGAACATTTATTTTGGCTGTTTTATTGTGATGTACAGCTGATAATGTCAGGTACTATTAGTTGCTATCTGACATACCAAATATAAGTAAACAGTGAAGCAGGCTCAAGACTCTGACCAAATTTGGAAAACAGAGGAACATGGCGGTAACCTGCAAAAGAAATCAGATCTCATTAGAACAATAATAATCAATTAATCACCAATGGCCCTGATAGTGCTACTGAGAAAAAAAATATCTTTAATGAGCACAAGCTAAAAACTACGTAGTTATATTCATCTTATATATTAGTTTTCCACAAAAAAAAAATAAAATATTTAAGTTTCTATTCTGACTTCCTCTTAACTGAGAACATAGCTCATGCTTCTCCTTCCTCAAAGTGCAGCTTCTCCAAAATTAGCCACCACCCTTCTGCTTCGGACTCTGTTTCCTAGGTACCTCTCAGATGGTGTCAGAAAAGTAAACATTTTGAGACAAGGTAATTGGGAGTACAGTGTAAATCACCCCGCAAGGTGACTGCAACATAAAGGCAGCCCTGAAAAGAGTCAAGAAAGAATAGTCTTGGGCTAGCAGTCTCTTCTCCTCAGGTGGAAAAAATGAGTCACTGCCTCTCCCTTCTCTTCGATTCCCGTCCTTCATTTCTTTATGATAGTTGTGACTATTCTTAATTGAAACAAAAAAACTATGAGCCAGTAAAGAAATGCTCATACATGCCAAGTTTGTTGGATTAGTCTTCTTAGAGATTCTGCACCCCAATCTCACATTCCATATGAGAACACATTTCTATAATTCCACTGAGAAAAAAACATGTGTGTCAATACATAAAATTCCCTTTACATGGCTGTCATGGATAGAGAGAGCTATTTGTTCTATCAAAGTTTGTCTTTGGTAAACTCAAGTTACATTTAAATGTCAGCACAATCATCTTACTTTTAGGAATATTACCTTTGCTCATGCATAGAACTGGTAAAGTATATTGCCCAAGAAATTCATTTCCTGTTAAAAAATTTTGATTTTCCACAACAAAACGTATCAATGCCAGTTCTGGCACCTGAATAACAAATGTGAATGTTTCATTCCATCTTGGACTAAAAGCTGAAACATAAAGGAATAGATAGTATCAAAGAATCATAGACACTATTTCTAGGGAAATATGCATAATACCTGCTCTCCAAAATTTTTCTTTTCAACACTTCAATAATAATAGCTTGTTTTTAATAATAATAGCTTCAGTTTTTAATGCACCCATTAAGAAAATAATATTGACAATAACAATATTTATTGGGTGTTTACTATTGCTGGGTGGTATTCTAAGAAGTTGAAATAGATAATCTCATTTAATCCTCACGACAACCATATCAGGGTTATTACTCTCCACATTTACATATGAAAAAACTGAACCAAAAAGATGCCACATAACTTCCTAAGATAAAGTATATTGCCTTTACCTAGTCATTAATGGTGGGCAGAAATTCAAAGAAATAGAGTCTAATGTCAGAGCAGAAATGTTTAATCATTATGCAATTTCATTAACAGAGAAGTTGGGACATGAAGAAGTAACATCATTTTTTTATAGCAGGTCCTATTATGAGTAGAGCTCATAATCTAGCTTTAGTTGTTGGATTGAAAGCTAGATAATGAGTGCTCTAAAGCCAGCTCTTGACCTTTCTTGTGACTAAGTGCTCGTTTTTAAAATCCAAAGGTGATGAGTAATTTAGGACTCCAGCAAAATAGATCATCCCAAATAAAAATCTCTTAACAAAAGAGAAATCCAAATTGTGTCACAATGTAACCCAAATCATCCAATATTTAAGCATAATTTAATGGAATCAGGAAACTCACATCCAGATCAAATATAACGTACTTAATAAAAACTCAGAAGTCCTGAGATAAATAATATATATTGGTTTTCACAAACACAGGAAATGCTATGCCTGCTATGTCAATAGCTTTTTTTTTCCCCAGCTTTTGTTTTTTGAGTTACATTTCCAGAAGCACTGAAGAATTTGTGGCTAATTACACTTTATCTATCTTTTCTATGGTGCATCTGTGTTCACAAGTGTACATTTACTGGACAGAACTCCAGGATGCAGTCCATGTCTACAAAAATATTAAACTAATTGATTCAGGATGAAATAATGATGGTATTACCTTGCCCTAAGAAGAGAAATAATTTCATGAAGTACAGAAGCAGTTTTAAGAGTTGATTCTTTATAGACACTGCAAAATATCTGCAAAAAATTCTTATACTGATCTCTCTCTTGCATGCACATACAAACACGCAAAATCATATATGTTATATGAGAAAGTCCTTTTAGTTGTCAAAAAACAGTAAAACTGAATAGCAAATTTGATCATTATGAATAGTTTTCCCTAGCATAACCAAAAATAATTACTTTCACAACTTATCCTAATGTGATCTTTTTTTCTCCCAGACTCTCATGTCTTTTATTACACTACTGTTAACCTAGTAGCTAAGCCCTCTTAGAATCCCTCTTGTCCAGCTATCTAAACTTTTGCTAGTCTTCCTAACATACATCCTCCATTCATTTTCTGATGCCACAGTCCTTTATGACCTGATTTCTACATCTTCTGTGAAATCATATCCTGACTCTATTTTGTATTTCTCATTTCCCTCTCATATACTTTTTCTTATCTAATCTGCAGAAACAATCTCCCTAAAGCTCAACTCTGTTAGTGTTATATCCCTGTTCAAATTTTTTAATTTTATTCATTTTCTACAGAAGAGAAAGTTCCTAACATCTTATCAAAGCTTTCATGATTTTCCATGACTATCCCCAATATAACTTTTATTTCATCTCACACTAATCTTTCTTAAGTAATCTGTATTCCACTCACCTTAAACTTATTTACTTTTCTCTAACATGTTTAAATTTTGTCTTCTCCATGTTTTAGCACTCATATTATTCCTTTTGCCTTAAATGCTCTTATCTCCAGTCTCTGTAAAAAATTATACTCATTCTCCTAGAACTATCTCCAAATTTGCCCTTCACTACAATTCTTTGTATTTTCCTTAATAAGCACTAATAACTCTTTATCATAATAGTTTTACTTGAATCTCATCTCCCATATTGAACTATAAACTATCCATAATATTTAGTTAGACATACATAATAATACATAATAATTTAATAAACAGATTTTAAGCTTCTTGATACTTAGCACCAGGCTTTCAATAATGGGCTCAGTGATGTTGGATGGAAATAATTGAATTTCTGCAGGGATATTCCCCCCAAAAAACAAAAACAAAAAACAAAAACAAAAAATGGAATATCATAGTATTATAAGGAAGGTATTGAATAGATAAATGTTCTGTGCGATTTGCCATGAAGATTCAAGTAAGATGGCAAGAGAGAACAGAGACAGGTTACTAAAAGCTTCCTGATATTAGCAGTCATCATTAGCAGACACTGCCAGAATAATGTGCCTTCAGCTCTAAGGGGTGCCAATTAGGCAGTAAGTCATCACCAATATTCTTTCCCACTGATAACACAGGATGAGGAAGCAAAACTTCTCAAATCTTTTTTCCATGCCTTTTGCACTAGGGGTCATGCTAGAGGAGTACTGCTGGGGTGGGGAGCAGGGGGAGCTGGTGAATATTATAGAGGATTATCACCCCCGGAAAAAAAGACTAATAAAATATCACCTACTTCTCTGTCTATGCCATTTAGCCTGGAGCATATTTCTAGACTCTGAAATGGAGTTCACTATACTTTTGGGAATATCCACTCAAAGAAGATTCTAGACTCAAAAATCAGTTCCAAGATCTCCCCCAAGGTGATCTTGACTAAGGGTTAATCCCAGGAATCTACACTTTTCGAATTTCCTTAATGATTTCAATCTAAGAGAAGAAATGACAACTTCAGTACTGTATTACATAAAATATGATGGGATACTAGAATACTGAAATCTTACCAGAGTCATTTCTTCCTTTCCTACATTTCCCTCTAGCAACAATGAATGAATTATGAATCCAAACATTGTATGAGTAGGTTTCTATGGTATCTTTAGCCTGAGTCAGAAGCCACAGACATTTATCTAAAATAACTTGAGCAGTGAAGAATGTGTAACATGCTGTATCAGAATAATCATAAGTTCTTTATTTTACACAGAGACTAGAAGCTAAGAAGTTTTGCAGCCATCAAAATGCCTCTCTTAATTCAATGATATTGTTGAAAACATAAAAAGTAGGGAAAAGTGAAAAAAAAGTAGTAATTGTTCAAGTCAGATAAATTTTTGTATCTGTAATCTGAAAATGTATCTAAATAATGCATTAAATCATTATCAAGTTATTTTTGCTGCATCTTGAACATAATGCAAATCCTTTATCTTATGAATAACAAATATATATTAAAACTCTATCAACATATAATTTTTAAACTTTCCAACAAAAAGTCTAACAGAAGTTCAATAAAATGTATTAGAAGCTCACCATTTCTTTTAATTACACGGGTCTGCTGTTTCATTTGATCATATGGAACACCAAAAATTTCTATAATCACTAATGTGTCAGCTTTGTTAGATGATGAATGACTACTGGGAGGCAACTGGACACCACTGATGAGCTGTGCAAATATATTTGAATATAAGAATTTAACAAAATATCAAACTGCATTACCACTTAATTTCAAAATGAAATATGTATACAAAAAAAACCCCAGAGACTCTAAATAAGTTTCTCTAAAAAAAAAAACAAAAGTGGAAAATAATGCAAAATTTTAAATTTAACTATTTCATCCTCAAGTATTACTAGATGAATATCAGGAACATGTCTAAATTATTCCATTTTACCAATATGCGATTATAGTAGAAACCACATTGTCCAAAATTTATGGTACAACATGTGTTTTTATTTTAAAAGTATTTGTTATGTTTGTTAAAAAGCATTACTTACAAGCATTGTTATGATCACCTTCTACTGAGTTACTCTGGTAACGAACTATTTTCAAATTCATATTGTATATATACAGCAAAAAATTGTAAACAATGTGAATACTACTTCTGAAATGTAAGAAAAAGCAACACATAATTTCCTAGGTAGCATTTTATGATAGTATAATTTATATGTTTAAATAATTTATCAAAAAATTTTACATTATCCACTGTTGTCCATATTATCATAAGTAACCTGAGAATTACAAAATTATTTATTTCATATGCATATTAGGGACTGGGTATCAGAAAAAAATGATTAGAAAAGTAATTAACAATAGTTTTACTTAGCCTTTTATTAGTCAAGCTAACTGTTGAAGCAAAGATTTGTTTTACTTTAAGGAACAAAATTTGAACAAAAATCAGTATTTGAAGTATACTCATTTACAAAATATACTAATGTAAACATTGAGGTATGATTTCAACTTCTGAAGATTATAATAAAGAGGAACAAATAAAAATTAAGTTTGAAAAGAAAAAGAAGGAAGAGAAGAAAAAAAAAGTCAATATGTAATTTTTCCTTTTCTACATCTACACATTATGGCATTAGCTAGACCAGAGTACTGTGCAAATATTTAACAACCAGTATGAAATGGGCATCAGTCAATCGGCAGAATTAGACATTAGAGTAATTAGAAAGAACATTGGTCATAAACAACTAGTACACCGATACCAGAGCCCACCAGCTGAATATTAGCTCTACCAACATGGAGAATGTTCTCCGTTAGTGCACCTCATGCCAATAAAACAAAAACAAAAACAAAAACAAAAAAAAGTCTAATGAATAATAATAACTGAATGAGAACTGAAAAAGAATTTAGAGATTATTGTTCAAATAATTTGTACACTCACAAAGCCTTCAAGGGACAACTGCAGAGGATAGACGTCACAGAAAATCCTCAATGGCCTATCAGAGTAACTCTTTTCATTTGTTGGCCTTATGCATGAAATTTGGAACTTAAAAAAATGGTTTTACAGTTTTTATAAGCTTGAAAATAACTGACTTAATTCTAAACTCTCAGTCTGCAGATGACCAAGAATAAACCAAAAATGTTGAATGGCATCATCAAAGGCATAGGAAAAGTAATAAAACTAGGTCTTTTGGTTGCCAAATCATGCCCTCTACAATTTATGCAAGTCAAAATGTAATCACTAAGCTCCCTCATATTATAGAAACAAGAGGGAGAGACACATGGCTTCATAGCAGCTTCCTGGGAAAGTCATTAACCCTGTCTGTTTTATACCATGTCACTTATGCCCCTACATGAGACCCCTCATACTACAAACAGATGGTATTTGGAAACATCTGTGCAGACTACCTATCTTCCATCTTTACTTTCTCAATAAAAGAGAATGTATGTTCTTTTTATTATTCTCAACTTGAAAAAGAAATCATCCATTTAATTAACCAACATGTATTGAGCATACACTTTGAGTCAAGCACTGTGAATAAGGACTGAGCAAAACACAGTCATCCTTAAAAGATCCTCAGACAACTGGGGGAGAA
>NW_011888997.1:1393272-1396468 GCF_000151845.1 Pteropus vampyrus | reverse complement strand
AGGAGAGTTATCAGCCAGCAGAGCCAGCAGAACTATACTCTAGACGCAATAAAACTGACCAGGGACAGCAATATAAGTATCAAAATTCCAGAGTAGAATCTGAGGTAGTTCATGTGGTTCTAGGAGCAACTAGTTAAGTAGGGAGAGAGACCAGAGACCAAACTCACCTAATTTATTTGCAAACAACAGTTACCATATAAAATAGAATTGCTTATAATGAAGTGGAGAGAAAAAGGTAGGAATTGTCAAAAGATTCAGTGACATTTAAAAAAAGGAAACAAAAATGACACAGGTTATAGAAGAATAAGAAAGTTTTTGAAAAGTATTTATGGGATACAATACATTTTAGACAACTACTTTTGTCCTCAAAATCACGCAGGATGTAATTTAAAAAAAGATGGGAGATGAAATAATAAGATAGTAGTCAAAGGAAGAGTACTGGGTAGAAATAAAAAGGAAGCAATATGAGGTAAATAAAAATTGAAGGAAAAGCTAATAATGCAGGTGAAAATTCACATCTACATTGGAATCAGTAAAGAATAAAATCAAATACAGAGAAAATCAAATGTAGAAGAAACAAGAAAGTGATAAAGTTGACACAAAATAGTAAACATGAAGGGAAGATACTCAAGGAAAGCATGTGAATACTATTGGTTTCTAAGTAATCAAGGAATATTCAGAGACATGAGGGGAGAAAATCCTGAACTTATGAAAGTCTAATTCTGGAGACTAATGAAAATCATATAGCTCCAAGAATTTCCTAGTAAAATTCCCTAAAGTTAAGGAGGGAAAAACAGCATATCCGCAAGGTAATTTAGTGGGCCAAACTGAGACTTCTCTACCACAATAATAAATGCCTAAAGACAATGGGATAATATCACCTTTGGAGAGGAGAAGGTTTTAGCCTCAATATTTCTATTCACAGGCTGGTAATCATTCATTCAAAAAGTCAACAGAAAGACATTTTTTGGATATGGAAGGATGCTAAAATGCCACGCACCTGTAATACCAAAATGATCAGCCGAAATTTAAAAGGCATTAAAGGAAACCAATGGAATTCAAAATATTAATATATACTATCTAGCTTATATAATAACCAAAAAAGAAAAAATAGTTATTAATCTTACCCTTATCGTAAGTGTAACTGGATTACTGGTTTGTGGTATTTCATATGGATTAAACTCTGTTTCATAATCTCTTAGAAATTGTGGTTTCAAAATATATCCAGAACTACCATTATCCAAAAATTTCCCATTTTGAAGATCCATAGGCAGACCAGGGGTCTGGAAATTTAAAGCCACTGTGAGAAAAAAAAGTATTTTAACATTGTCAGGAAATAGAGGGTATTAACACAGTTAATAGATTTACTGAAACCTAATCATGAATTTTATATATTCAAACAGTTTAGGAGCAAGCCTCATCAGCCAAATAACTAATAATTTATAAAAATTTCCATCTGCCATGACTATATCAACATACGAAGGTGAGTTTCAAAGTTTAGTCTATAAATTATTTTATAGCTTTGAGTTAAGGAATCAAAATGGCACACAGTATAGACTACACAATAGCAATGTACATGTCAGATAATATCCAAGAAATATGAGAATAAAGAAAATCAGTACATTAAATGCCGGAAGGGAAGACAACAACTATATCATAAACTTTCAGGTCCAAAGAGATACTGTTATTACTTGAGGAGAACTTGAGAAAGAGGCAGAGCAATATTGTTAAAATATGGAAATACCTGCATATAAACTAGTAAATAGCCACTGCGTTCGGGATCACCATCCACACGCCAACACCCCACCACCATTATCCTGAGCCTGTTCTCCCCGTCTCTGCAAACCTCCAGGCCTTCCCACAATCAAGTAGCAGGATTAATACCTGGTACTTTCTGACTGGTTAGTTCTAGTGCTATACCAACTGATCAATTTGGAACAGGGAGGATCTGGTAATGACAAATAACAAAGCTATGCAATCTCATTCACTTTTCAGCTATAAAAGCAGAAGCTGGTGTAAAGTATAAAAGGTAGAAGTCACTTAATTTGAAGAGGCCCTTAGGAAATCTTTCAAGCAAAGGACTTTATCTTCACTCTCCTCTTGCATCCATTTTGTGTTCCTTTTTCCCTTCCTACACTTTCCATGCTAACGGTTCATGAATTTACTTCCATGCCCCCAACTCTTACCTATATTTACCCTTTCCAACACGTTTAGAAATAACTTCAACTCTTGAAACTAATGACTTATTGTTATTGCCTGACCACAAAACACCCAGGGCCCAAATAATCTTCCTAAGGAACTCTTTTCAAGAATCTTTCATTAATTTACAGAAGTAATTCATTTTATCTTATTTTTGTGAAAAAAAAAAAAATCTCAGTATTCTATATAACATACCCATTTGACAACCTACATTCCAAAATTCTTGAGGATTAAAATTAGAAGAGTCTGCTCTTGTTGCTTTGGGATATATTCTGGTAACGAACTTTCTGGTGTGAAGAATAAAATCATTGGCTAAAAAAAAAAATTATTCAAACATTGTGAAAGGTTTCAAATAAATTAAATTAACTACTTTACATATTATATAATTCTATAATAGTTTTGATAATATGTATATGTATTGTCTTGGCAAAAATATTTGCAATTCATGGAAATCAAAATAAATCTGTACTTTTATGTTTGACAGTGTAATTCACTGTTACTGAGAAATTAATAATTTATTACACAATTTTATGCACACTCATCATTCACTTGAGAAAAAAATGATTAGATAACATATTTTGTTTTTTTTTTGCATACAAGTTAATTTCACTTTGACATAAGGATATATAAAATTCCAAAATAAAACGCATCCATTTTTTAAAACAAAAGTAGTATCTATCTTTCTACATTTTGCCTTTTCTTTGGTTTTCACATTAGGACAGAATCACATGTAAGTCATACAAAGCTATATGATGTCATACAAATTAATCCAGTTGAATATTTAATAAATTCTCAGGGTTGAAAGGGACCTTAAAGTTATATGATTCGGCTTCCAACCCTAACTACCACAACATCTTCCCCACAAATTCATTTAGTCATTGAATGAGAACTGTTGAAAAAGAACTTGCTACCTCCCAATATTTCTGATGATTTTAAATGTTTTTCTAAAATAAGGTCATTTGTAGTCTACACATACACACACACACACACACACACA
>NW_011888997.1:1390091-1392130 GCF_000151845.1 Pteropus vampyrus | reverse complement strand
GAGCTAATAAATATCTCAAAACCCTTGGGTACCGGTGGCCAGCCTAATGAGGCTAACCAACAAATATATCAGAATCCACATTTCCGAAGAGTCAACAATTTTTTCTCAAGTCAGTTTCAGGTACTGAATTTTCTGCCATAGTGTTTCTATATAAGATGGTAGATTGCAATTTCTCAGAAGGAGTTGCAAAGTCACTTGACTGTTAATTGCCCATCCCTATTTAAAGTAGGGGATAGTCCCTGCCATATAAGTCTGAAAAGAAAGTAGGGTTGCTTCCCATTCTCTTTCCTGGGCTTTGTTGCATCTTGGGCTCTACCAAACAGAATAACCCACCTCAGATTGAGAATCAGAAGATAGATAAAAGAAGATGCAGAGACAAACATACCTCTACAGGTGTGCAGTGACAGTACACACTGCACAGCCATCTGGCATTCTGGCCTGGGTGCCATTTCTTCCCTCTCCTTCACCTGAGACAGAGAGCCTCCAGGTCTATTTAATTCTGCCTCTTAGATGCCTACTGAGTCCACAAAGTTGACCCTGGCTCATCTCTTCCCCCCAGGCAGTCTCACCCTTAAGCTGCTAGCAAAGGCATCTTTCAGAAACACACAGGGAACATGTGACTCCGGAGATATCAATCTTCTCCTGCTCACTTTTGGTTTCAAGAAAAAGTTCAAGTTACTTGCAAGTTAGCTCGGCCTTCCTCTGCAGCCTCGTCACTCTCTGCTTTCCCATATAAACTACTTACTACAACCCCACCCACAAAGTATCCACACTAGATATTCTCAATCAAAATTTCATAATTTAAAGAAGTTAACTATTGGTTAAGTTCTGTGAAATAAAATTTAATGTAACTTTTTTTTAAATTATGTTAAATATGTTGAAAATCTTATGAGAATGTACTTTTTATATCATTGACCAATCTGGACACCTTAGCAGTGAATATAACATGTTTAAACACTTCATCTATTGAAATCATAAGAATTTACCTGAAAGTTTTGAAAGTTTTCGAGCTTCTGACTCTCCAATAGAATTAGTTTCATTAAATTGTTGATAGAGTTTTGAATGGTAAAAGCTTCTAAACTTCTCAGCTTTAGTATAAATGACAAGATCAGATAGGGCCAGAGCCACTTTTACCTTTTTTGATGTAAAAATAAAATGCAGTAAATTCACAATTTTGCACTAATAGTTTGAAAAATATCTTTTCCAACAAAGAAAATATAGTTTCACATCAATTATTTTAGTCTTTTCATAAGATTATCTCTCTGTAAAATCTATTTGGATTGGGTCAATGTGATTATTTTTTATGATGATAATGTTTAATGTTATATGAAACAGCCCAAATCTAAAATTCCAATTAATATAACAAGTATTGAGGATGACACATATTGTTATTTCTTTTTTCCTAAAGACTTCAGTTTGTTCTCATGAATTTTACAAATTTAGATTTTTTTTTTCATGAGTAACTTGTATTTCCAGTGTGATCTAACATTTTGGAGTAATTTCTACTGTATAGCGTACACTGGCTCTTTTACAGCTTGGCATCTATATCCTTTACATTTCTCTTAGCCCCTTTCCCAAGTCTTGTTTGGGGAAAACATTTCTTGTTCATGCTCAATATATGTGCTAAGTATCAATAATGTAGATCGGGCCTGGCTAATTGAAGCTTTGCATTCCCCTAGCAATAGTGATTGGTTCAGGGATGTGCATATAATTGAGTAAGAGTCAATGTACAAAAAGAATTTGCGTGGTCAGCTGAGAAACGGATAGGCTTTCCAGGGGATTTGAACCTGGAAGCACATAAAGCTGAAGCTTTGCAAAGTCTTGCACCAATATCGAGAAAGTGAGGCTGAAGTTGGAGAAAGAAATTAAGTTCTTTGGACTTTGCTTGAAACGCTATACCAAGTTATCACTGAAATTAGAATTCCTTTCCCTAAACTTTTTATTCATGTGGGCTATTAATTAATTGGGCCAAAAATTGATTTTACCTAAACCACATGAATTAGTTTTGTGTCACTTGCAACCTGATATACCTTCTTATG
>NW_011888997.1:1354138-1390041 GCF_000151845.1 Pteropus vampyrus | reverse complement strand
CTAGATATTCTCAATCAAAATTTCATAATTTAAAGAAGTTAACTATTGGTTAAGTTCTGTGAAATAAAATTTAATGTAACTTTTTTTTAAATTATGTTAAATATGTTGAAAATCTTATGAGAATGTACTTTTTATATCATTGACCAATCTGGACACCTTAGCAGTGAATATAACATGTTTAAACACTTCATCTATTTAAATCATAAGAATTTACCTGAAAGTTTTGAAAGTTTTCGAGCTTCTGACTCTCCAATAGAATTAGTTTCATTAAATTGTTGATAGAGTTTTGAATGGTAAAAGCTTCTAAACTTCTCAGCTTTAGTATAAATGACAAGATCAGATAGGGCCAGAGCCACTTTTACCTTTTTTGATGTAAAAATAAAATGCAGTAAATTCACAATTTTGCACTAATAGTTTGAAAAATATCTTTTCCAACAAAGAAAATATAGTTTCACATCAATTATTTTAGTCTTTTCATAAGATTATCTCTCTGTAAAATCTATTTGGATTGGGTCAATGTGATTATTTTTTATGATGATAATGTTTAATGTTATATGAAACAGCCCAAATCTAAAATTCCAATTAATATAACAAGTATTGAGGATGACACATATTGTTATTTCTTTTTTCCTAAAGACTTCAGTTTGTTCTCATGAATTTTACAAATTTAGATTTTTTTTTTCATGAGTAACTTGTATTTCCAGTGTGATCTAACATTTTGGAGTAATTTCTACTGTATAGCGTACACTGGCTCTTTTACAGCTTGGCATCTATATCCTTTACATTTCTCTTAGCCCCTTTCCCAAGTCTTGTTTGGGGAAAACATTTCTTGTTCATGCTCAATATATGTGCTAAGTATCAATAATGTAGATCGGGCCTGGCTAATTGAAGCTTTGCATTCCCCTAGCAATAGTGATTGGTTCAGGGATGTGCATATAATTGAGTAAGAGTCAATGTACAAAAAGAATTTGCGTGGTCAGCTGAGAAACGGATAGGCTTTCCAGGGGATTTGAACCTGGAAGCACATAAAGCTGAAGCTTTGCAAAGTCTTGCACCAATATCGAGAAAGTGAGGCTGAAGTTGGAGAAAGAAATTAAGTTCTTTGGACTTTGCTTGAAACGCTATACCAAGTTATCACTGAAATTAGAATTCCTTTCCCTAAACTTTTTATTCATGTGGGCTATTAATTAATTGGGCCAAAAATTGATTTTACCTAAACCACATGAATTAGTTTTGTGTCACTTGCAACCTGATATACCTTCTTATGTCACACTAATTTGTATACTTATAATACTATGTATTATAAACAGTGTTTTATGGAGTTTTTTGTCCTTGAGGACAAAGACATTATATTTTTTGTCTTTGTATCTTTTGTACACTGCACGATGTATAATACATAACAACACATAATATTTGTCGACTATAATAAAAAAATGTAAAAACAACAGGAAAAAAGATAATTTTTAAAAATTACTTTCCACTGCTAATATTTCCCCCCAAAAAATTAAATGATAGATTACAATTTCTGTAAGAGGAAAAAGATTTTCCCTTCTAAAAAATTTTTTTTAATTCCCCACCAATAAGAAAATAAGACAGCTTTTCAATCACATGTAAGATGTTCCTAAAGTATCATCTCACCCTCTTTTTCCTGAAAAGTGGCAATCTAACTAAATTTCTTGGCTCTGTTTCCTTTTCTGAATAGTCTTTTAAAAAAGTCAATGCTCCTGATTCTTTCATTTTGTCCTCTTCCTCTTCTTTTTCTGCCTCTTCATATTCTTCATATTCCTGTACCTGACCATGCTTATCAGAATTTCTCCTTTCACGGGTTTCCACTAAGGTTCCTATTTTCTTGTTTCTAACTAGTATTTTGAATTTTAATGCCTACAGAAAAAAAAGAATGTAAAAGATACAATTACATGCATTTGTAACAGTCATGGAAAAGCTTTTCATCTTATTCTTAATTAGCCCTCAGTAGTAAGAGATGTAAGATAAGAGCTCCATCTTTTCCAACACCTCTATAAATACCCTAATGGACACCGGTGATATTATGGTATTGACAAAATTCACCAAAAAGTAAGCCTGTTATGATTGGGACTTAGCCCCATGTCTTTTACATTTCACAAATTATAACTATTTAAAAATTTTGAAATATATGATAAGGGTATATATATATATACCCTGTGTGTGTGTGTGTGTGTGTGTGTGTGTGTGTGTGTGTGTGTGTATACATATATATACATATATATATATATATATGTATATATGTATATATATGTATATACATACATATACACACACACACACACACACACACACATATATATATGTTAAAATATTTGCAATGTTACAGAAGTTAGAATGCTACAACTACGGGTTAGTAAATGCTTCAGGTCATTACTCTTTTATCCAATAATAAAAAGTATTAAAAGAGCTCAGGTATGTAAAAATGTCTATTGTAGTGTCTTGGCATCTAGTATAGACTAAATTTAAATTAAAGATTTGTAAATGTTCTTTACATTTCAACTGTACTGCATACCAGCATCATCAACTTAATATTTCCCGTCCATCAAAACTAGGAACATGGCAAACTTCACCAACAGAATCACTCAATCTAAATCCAAAGCCTTCTGGTTCCCATCTTTCACTTAGTTTATTTCTGCCCTTTTAAAATATTCATTAAATAACAAATATACTCATTCGGTGTCTGCTATGTTGTATACAATGCTGCTGAAATCTGGACTATGAAGTTAAGTTCTTTTCTTCAAGGAGTTTTGTTTGTCCCTTCCCTTTGTCATCTCAAGGTACACCTACTCAAATTATTCCGTCATCTTGGGCCTTCTCTCTTTTACCATGACCTTTACATTACTCTCTGGTACAGAGTTTACCAAAGTGCACTCTGCAACTACATGTAGCAAAAGCATCACCTGGAGTGCTTGTTAAAAGAATGGATTCCTGGGATCTACTTCAAAATTAGAGAATCAGAATCTTGCGCTGTAGGACTGGAATTATGCCTTTTTAACCAGTCTGTAGGCAATTCTTTTGTACACTGAAGACTGAGTGCAATAGGAGAAAATGACTTTCTCTAATTCTTCATTTACTCATTGAAAAGCATCTCCTTACTTTAGTATAGAAACAAAAACTGTAATGAAAACTATATATCTGAATATATATATTAACATATATGTTATATTAAAAAATAGATTTTCTTAAAAAAGATTTATAAATAATAGGAGGAATTCTATTCCTACAAAGTTAAAACTTACTGTAATTTACTGAATTAGACCCTGATTCTTAGATTAAATCTTTGATGATGTTTCTAGCACTTTGCCCAAGCTATTTAATATTTATTTCCTGTCATAATTGAATACATTTTGTGTGCAAGCATTTTTCTGAGGTGAAAGTTTTCCATATGTTCAATTTATTTTGTCCATCTCAATTTTATCATGAGCCCTCACTTCTTGTCACTACTGTCAAAATACCTTCATCTTTAAATTTTCACCCAATTAAATAAGGTAAATATAAAAGAAAATATTCAAATATTATAAAAATACTGCTCTACACCAAAATGATAATATGTCAAAATTAAACTATTGGTTGTTAGACTATACTATCACTCAAAAAAGAAAGTTCATTTATCATCTTATAAAATTTGGGGCCAGCAGAGAAAAGTAAGAAAGAATGGCCAGAGAGGAATAGGGAAAGCCTAAAGAATGTGGTGTTACAGAAAAAACAGTGTTTCAAGGAAAGGAAGGCGGCATCCCCAGTATTGAATGTTGTCAAAGGAACAAGTCAGATATATACTGAAACAGGTCCATTAGAATTTACCAGTAGGAAAGTCTTTGATAACCATGAGGTATTTATTACTGTGATGCAGGTGGAAGAGGAAGCTCAATTGGATATGCTGTGAAGAGATGAGGAAATGGAAATTTGGGTTGAGACAGGGAATAATCAAGAGATAGCTAGAGGGCAAATTGAAATACTGAGGGTAGGGTGGCGGTGCTTTTTTAAACCAAATATTTGACTATGCTCAACTGAAGATGTAAATGGGCCCATACAGCCAGGACAATTGAAAAGAGCATTAAATTTTTAATTTTAATTAAGAATTAAAAAAGAGGGAACTTACTACCCAGATGCTGAGGTATTGGTCCTGGACTACATTTACAGCCGAGATCTTTGTCCCTTCCTTAGCTTTTTGCCTATAAAACAGACCAAATTCCTGCAGCCTAATATTAATTGACTTGAAATTTTGGACTCATGGGGTACGACATACAATAAAAATGTGGATTTTTACATATATTTCTATATATTCTCTTGTCAAAATACATTCACTAAACGCTCATAGAAATGTTTCCCAGCACATTGCAAAGATACACCTCTATAAATAATCAAATCTAAGCATTTTCATTGACCTCTAATCCAATTTCATGAGCCAATATAATAGT
Source organism: Pteropus vampyrus (assembly GCF_000151845.1). NCBI lineage: Eukaryota > Metazoa > Chordata > Mammalia > Chiroptera > Pteropodidae > Pteropus > Pteropus vampyrus. The sequence continues at coordinate 1,385,599 of NW_011888997.1, read as the reverse complement.
GATATGCTTTTTCTTTTGTTTCTAACCTGAGCTTCTCAGACAAAATGTTACCTCTGGTGAAGGTAGTTGGTCTGAAAAGTCATCAAGCATATCAGAAAGCAAGGCATCTCCCAAAATAAACTGCAAATTGTCCGCCATCACTTCTTGTTGGGGAGGGGAGCAGTGATTCTCCAAAGAGAGCACCAGTGGGTAATCAGAAGCCTAAAAAATTAACCATTACTACAGTTATTTATCAGAACTCCTCAATGACTTGAAATACAATTAATAGAATCACTTAATCTATTTTAAAACTTATTGCTAATGATCATTACATTTGCAAAAATAATTAAGCATTCTTTAAACTGAAAGCACTTTTGAGTTTGCAAAAACAGAGAACACTAAATCTATAGAAAAATAAAAATTATTACTATTTGCACTAGAATTACAGGAAACTGAAGCATCCAAAAGTGAGTACTTATTTAAATAAATTACAGCATATCAACATAAAGGAATGACATAGATCTGTTAAGAAGGAGGTATAGCTATACATACTACTATGGAAATTTGTCTATAATATAGCCTTATGAAGAAAAGCAAGTTGCCAAAGAGTAAGATTCTACATTTTTACTTTTTAAAGTATGTGTGTGTTTATGTGTTTATGTAGATATTTTCAAATGTGAAGGAAAAACTTTAACACTGATAAGTTAGGGGAAATGTTACTTTTTTACTTTTTCGGTTTTAAATTCTAAAAACACAACTCATTGTTTTATAATTAAAAACAAAGATAAAGATATTTCCAGTGTTTAATAATAAAGAGGATATGTTAAATAAAGATGACTCTACAAAGATATTTTCTGCTCTTTCTCACCACTATAAATTTGAAATTTGCTACAAAGTAGAGAATAACACTCATTTTTATATCTTATTAAAAATGATTTTATTTTGTTTCCATATATGATTATTGGAGCACAAATTTACCAATTTATAAACAAGCCAAGATACTACAGGGTATGCTGCATTATCCCAGACCTTTGAATAAGAGAGAGAATATTACTCCTTTTCAATGTATGAGTATCTTAGTTTCTGTGGCTACTGTAACAAATTATCACAAACTTGGTTGCTTAAAACAGCAGAAATTTATTTAGGAGCCCAAAATTTTAAAATCAGTTTCATTAGCTAAAAAACTACTTCAAAGTATCAACAAGACTCTAGGGAAGATCTGTTCCTTGCCTTGTCCAGCTTCTGGTGGTTGCCAACAATCTTTCGCTTGTAGCCATATCAGTCCAATCTCTGCACCTCATCCTCACATTGCCTCCTCCTCTGTGTTTGCTAAACCTCCCTCTGTCTCCCTCTTAAAAGGATACATATGATGGCATTTAGAGTTTACCCAGATAATCTAGGATAACCTCTCCTCTCAATTTCTTTAACTTCATCACATTGGCAAAGACCTTTTTTCCAAAAAGAGTGACATTTACAGGTTCCAGGAATTAGAACCCAATATCTTTGCGGTCCTTACTCAGCCTACTACAATAACCTTCTCATATAGACCCACATACATGTATATTGACTCGGTTTAACATCAAGAGAACGTGCAAAATGTTTTCCCAAAAATAAGAAGTGATTTTGAGTCTAAGCAAAGTGATGGCCTAGCAGACGGATTCCTTGATTAGGCCCTGACTTCACTCACTGGGGACAGCTCATTTTTTCAGCTTCTTTGGTGTTCCTTGCCTCCGCCCTCTGGGAAGGTCCTCGTGTCTTTTGTCCTCTTTGGCCACATCTAAAGTAGGTGTTGAAGAGTTTGCTTTCCTTAAAGTCAAGCAACTTTTGTAGCTCACTTCCTGACCAAGAGTTGTTTGAAAAGTTCACATACGAGGCAGACTTATGTTTTGTTGTGTTTTGTTTTGTTTCTGGCGATATAGTTCCCTTAAAACAGACTTTTTATCTGTTTGCTTCTATTAAGTTTTATGTGCCAGTAAATATAAACAAAGTTCTTTCCTAATCAGTTACACCAAGTTTATTTTATTTCATTGTTCTCTTTTTCCCAAATTAATGGTGACTATCTTGAGTAGAAAGTTCAATCTTCAATCTAATCTTTGCTGTAAAACTGAGTTACCTTATGCAACTGAGAAGGCTCATTGAGTCTTTGTTGCTCAAAGCCTTTTTTTCATTCCATCTCTCTCTTTGGAATCTTAGAAGCTGTAGGGGTTTCCATTCTTGCAAAGCCTTTAAATTTTAGGATTGTCTCTATTTGCTTTTATTTCCTTGGTTACCCACCTTGAATGAAGTGACACAGTTTGCTATGCAAATATCTGGGAAGAGCATTTCAGAATAAGGGTTAATATTCCAAGTGCAAAAGCTTTGAAATATGTTTGAAAAAAGAGTAAGGAGGCCAGAATGGACAAGGGAACAAGGCAAAAAGGAGAAGAAGAGATCAGAGAGGTAAAAGAAAACCAGTGATATAGGCCTAGAGAGTCACAGCTTGGATTTTAGCTTTTATTCTGAGTGGGACTGAAACTTTTGAGAAGGAAAATGACATGATTTGACTTACCAAAAAAATCAGGCTGGCGATACATTAAGATGAAACTGCAGGGGAGAAGAAAGAGAAGCAAGAACATTGGATAAAAGCCATTGCAATAATCCATGTGAAAGGTGATGGTGGTTGGCCAGGACAGTGACAATAAGAATGGGTTAAGGATTAAATTGGTATATATTTTGAAAGTAGAGCCAAGAGGATTTGCTGAAGAACTTATTGAGAGGTTGAAAGAAAGAGGGGAGAGTTAAAGTTGACAACAATGATTTAAGCTTGAACACATAGAAGTTATACCATTTGGTGAGATTGGAAAGACCACAGGGAAGAGCCTGACTGGCGGAAAGCGGATTATCTGGAGCTCAACTCTAAACATATAATGTTATATATGTCGATTAAATATGCAAATGGAATGTCAAATTGAGTAGTTGTCTATTTTGGTGTAGAGTTCAAGGAGGAAGTTTGGGTAAAGATATAAATTTAGAAATCATTAGAAATTACATGTTTAAGAGAATCGATCCATACATCAACATTTTATATTAAGATAAAATTTTTCAAATTTTTATTTAAATTTTGTGAGTATTTAGCATTTTATACTCTTTCTAATAAATGGTAGAGCAATTGATTTAAATTTGTGATTTTAAGTTATATGTAAGTTTAATATACATTAAGTATTCAGTAAGATTTTGTTAAATCTCTTCTAATGAAGTAATATACAAAGTTTACAAAAACAATTTAAAATATGTGAAGGTGCTTAATTAGCCAAATTTGTAAATGGTACCAAGTATTGTTCAAAATTGAATGATTGTTAAAACCTGCTCGATTTATAGACCAGGATTTGTAATCTAAATTTAGAAGCTCTAGAAAACACTAAATCTTTGAATCTCTAACTTTAATTGAACAAAAATTAAAATCCAAAATAAACTTCTGAACATTCTTTGCTGTATAAATAGCAGCACCATACTACCACAGTCATAAAAAAGTGTCAACAATTGAGATAATACATTTTTGGCATTTTATTTTTCTCTCTTGAAAGTGAAATAGTTGAATATTGGTAAAATATTTACCAGTATATAGAACAGTATTTCTCAAACATTTTTGGCCATAACTCACAGTAAGAAATATATTTTTACATTGTGAAAGAATATACTCACATTATATATATGTATCTATGTATGTAGATATATATATAAAATACACACACATATACAATTTAACAAGAAGTTCCATGAAACATGCACTTTACTGAGAAAAACTTTGATAAATATACCAATAACTATATGCTACATGAATTTCACTACTAATAGATCATAACTCACAATTTGAAATATCACCGATCTAAACTAAGGCCAAGCATTATACAATTTTTAAACTAGTAAATTATATTATGTTTAACAAACTATAATTTAGCAAAGATATGCACGTACTATAAATGCATATTTGTGTATCGCTTGTATAACAGTTTTAAACAGAAGCTTGCTGGTGAGTGTATAACCGTGGTATACAACAGGTTCATTTTGTGATCCATCCCAGCAATCAATTTCCAGACAACGGCATCCTTTCACAAGGGCACTAGCAAAATTTAAACAAAACAAACTGTCATTCCTGGATCATTAAAAAAATATACTTTTAGTGTCAAAATATTCTAAAGACTATTTGCGATTTTTAAAATAAATGCATAAATTGATCTATAATAAAGACAAATTGTGCAAAACTGAACACATTTTTCCTATTTTCTATGTGCATGGCTTGACATGGAACTAATGTATGGAAACCATAATTCCAACATCCCCAAGATGATACAGCGTTCAGTGCTGAATCCTACAATTTCTACCTATTACTTATGCTTTAAGGGCAGGAACCAAAACTTCAGTCTTATAAAAAATATTTGATATGCAGTGCACTATCAATAAATATTGTATTTATATTGGAAAAAAGGGGAGCTATAGGGATGTAAGAAGAAAAGTAGAAGGCAGACAGAAATGATCTCCTAAATACAATCTTGGAAGAGAGAGAACCGAATGAAAAAAAAGGCTGACTTGTATCACCAGGATCTTAAAATTGATACTTATGTACCAGGAAGAAGGTCAAAGAAACCCCTGCCATATATGGAGATATTTTTCTATAGAAAACCAAGTTAATACTTGTTTTACAAGAAAAATATTAAATTAACCTTCTGACTCTAGGCCAGTGGTTCTCAGTTAGGACAATTTTGCCTCTTAAGAGATATCTGGCAAAGTCTGGAGACATTTTTGGTTACCATAACTGGAGATGAAGGGAAGGTTTGCAACTGGCATCTAGTGAGTGGAGGCCAGAAATGCTGCTAAATATTCTATAATGCATAGGACAAGCCCCCAACAACAAAAAATTATCTGACCTGAAGTGTGAAGAATTTGAGAAACCTTTACCTGAGCCGTAACAACTTGGAGAAGGGAATGTGGCCCCAGCACCAAGTACTTGATATAGAATCAGTAATTCTTTCAGATAGATATACAGAGTACCAAATAGGCCATATGAGAGAATAGACTTTTTGAGGGATCATATTTAATCAACTTTCTAGGTAGATGATTGAAGTAGTATTTAGGTAGGAGTATAACTGAGAAAAGATAAAGCAATTATGACACTGAAATCAAGGGGCTGAATTCCGAAAAAAAAAGGTCGGGGGGAACCTTATGTTCCCTTGGGAATAATATAGATAAAAGATAGAAGGGATCTGAAGAGGTAGGGAATTAAAAGAGAAGAGAATTCGTGAAGTCATGTATCTTGGAGGTCTCAAAACAATACGAAATACAGAATTAACAAATTCTTTTTTGAGGTGCTTTCAGGGCTTGTTTTTTAGGCATACACTACTTGATCAGGCATGTAGAGATGTACTACAATGTCAGCATTCAGAGCTTTCCAGTCCACTTGTCCTGGTGTCGGAGGAATGGGCTTACAACCCTTTTCTAAGTTAATCCTGTCTGACACACTGATATTTCCATCAGCGAATAAGGTGGCCACCTAATTTTAGAAACAAGTCCTAAATTGGGGTATATATGTATAAATCAAACAATATATTTATCAGCTTGAGGACTTATTTGCATATTTAGATTTTAAATTGCAGAAGAAGCAATATGTTTATAAAGTTTGTTAATTGCCACAAAAGAATATTTGCTTTACTCTCCTTGTAGTTGATTGCTAAGGTAAATTGTCTTGCCCTTTTTATCATACAGAATATCAGTTTTCTTGGGTGCTAACAGAATAATCTTGAACTCTGTGCTAGGAAAACAAAAACACAAAAAACTACCAAAAACTCAGTTGTGGAAGAAAACTTTTCATGAAGGACAACCTAAATAATACTGATTCTTGCTACTTCTCTAGTAGTTTTAATTTCATCCTTTGATTCAACCAATCTTTACCGAACTGCTTATTTTGACTACATGGTGTGGTCCCAGCAAAAAAGATTTAAATGGATTGCTCCGTGTCATGCCAACCAACCCCTTTTACTCAGGGGTAGATAAGAGAAAGTTGTGTCTTCTCCACTGGTGTTGCTGAGGCCACTTTCTACTATTTCACACTGAGTCCTTTTTTGGGGAATGAATAATGAAAATGTCTCTCTCACTCAGTAAAGAAATGTTCCACTTAAATAACTTTAAGAGACTTCATATGGATGAAAATAATTAATACTATAGGACAGTTAATACTAGTTCTCCTCTTTTAAAGATGAAGAAATTAAGACACAAAGATTTTCTTTGCCATATAAAAACAAATGAGGGAAAGGAGGGAAAGACAAGCACCAAAAACTTAAACATGAATAGGTAAACATTACATTATACCATTTTTCATGAGTAGAGAAATTAGGGAAGACTTGCATTCTAAGAGTTTATCTTCTATAAGTGGGTAAAGAAACAAAGAAATACAATTAAATTTAAATTTAAATATTCAGTTGTGTAGCATATTTTTTCTTGGAATTCAAAAATAACTATTTCTAAATCGGTCTGTTTAAAATTTATATTTTCTCTTTTTAAAATTTTTTAAATAATAAAGTATGAATATACATTTCTATAATGGAAGAATAGCTATGAATTGGGCTATCCTTACAGAATTCTAAGTGGATATAGTTCTGAGTTTATGGAGTTATGTATTCACTTAAATTTATTGGAGAAGTAATGTTTATTTGCAAATTTGATATTATCATGGGATTATAAGATATCTTTTCTATCTATGGTTTTCCTAAAGTAATATCATCCAATCACATAGCTTTTAATATCAACTATATGCTGATTACTTCCAATTCTTTTTTTCCAGTCTAGATATTCCTTCCAAATCCTAGGCACATATACCCAACTTCCTGTTTGACGTGGTCCTTTGATAACTAAGCAGTATCTCAAACTGAATGCTGGAACCACTGAACTGCTGCTTTGCCTCACATCCAGCTATGGCCTCTTCTCTCAGGCTTCACCATCTCTCTCAATCCTATCACTGTACTCTAGGTTATCAGACCCAAAATCTTGATACTCTCTCCCTCAGATCTCTCCTCAAATTGCCTGGCAGGTTTTGTTGGCTCTGTCTCCTTAAAATATTCCAAATTCAGACACTTATCTCAAACGCAGCCTCATAGATTCACCATCTAAATAACCATCATCACCTGGACTGCTACAGTATCAATCCCAAATCATCTTCTAACTCCACTCTTGCACCATCAGTCTTTCCTCCACAGTAAAACGTACATCAAATTATGATATAATCCTAAGGAAAACCCCTCCAATGGCTTCCCAGTGCAAATGGAATAAAAACTCATTCTCTTTTCCATGCTATCTAAGACCCTCTTAAACTGACCCTGTCTACCTCCTCAAACTTACCTCCCTTCATCCTCCATTTACTTGTTTTAAGCCACGCTTGCTGTCTTTCATTTGAACATGCCAAGCCCTTGTTACTAGTTTTACTTATCATGCTCTTCCCTACCAGATTTTTCTGAAACTTCCTCTTTATCATCACTCAGACCAAAACTATGTCACCTCTTGATAAGTCTTTCCTGACCATTTAACTAAAGTACCAAACTTCACCCCCCAGTTACTTTCTATCATGTTACATCCTAGTTCATCTTCTCCATATGACTTATCAGTCCCTGAAAACATCAATTTGTTTACCTGCTTATTATCTGTCTATTCCCATGAACAGATGAGGGTAGCAGCTTTGAAAATCTTGCTCACCAATGTATCCCCAGCTGACTGGCTAAACTGAAGCCTGGTATCAACAGTATATACACTGTAGAATGCAAAATTAGAGGTGCAGCATAAATTGCTTTTAATCTAAGTAAATCATTTGACATACAAATCTCTATATATTATTATCTATAAATGCCAAATTATACAATTTATTCTACTTATGTGTTGGTTTTACTCATAGCATTGTGTCCTGATGTCTGAGAATTAATTTTAACCACATTTTTTAAAATGTAGGATGTTCTAATTAGCTAAATAAGATAAATCTTCTCCATGTGTTTCCTCTAAGAAGTATTGAAATTATTCAGGAAACTTCAGAGAGCCAATAACTGAGGAGAGAAAGTCAGCAGGCAAAATTAGAAGGAAATTATATGATACTAATACATAAAATAATTTACATAGCCACCCAAAGGTTGGATCTCCAAGATATACACAAGTCAGAATTATTCTTCTCTATGTGTTTGCCTAACACACGTAGCCTGTTTTTACTGTGAACTATAACCTATGGAGGTAGATATCCCCCCAGGAACTTCCAAGTGTTTCAAAATGTAATGAACAAAAAAAAAAAATCAAAGTAAATACCTTACATATCCCCAAATGTCACTTGGTCCCACTAATTGGTCAGATATCAAATATGTATTATGTGAACTTGAAATAAAATAATCATTTAATGGATGAGTCATATCTTGATAAACTTTTTCATAGTCATTATCAAACAGTTGACAGTCAGATGAACACAGGTATCTTATAAAACCTTCTAGTGACATCTGGCGTGCTTCCTTAACTATAAAAAATAAGTAAAAAGAATGCAGAAATATCATTAGCCATGTAAAAATTACATCTCACTTTAAAACTTATTCAGTAGTAATGTTTCTAAAATATTCGTTTAGAAATAAAATTAACGCTATTTTTAATTTTTCTATGGAAACAAATTTTTCTATACAATATCCTTAATTTTTCTGCTTCAACACTGAAGTAGAGAATATATTATTTAATTATCTCTGATTTTTTTTTAATGTTTTAAAAATACACATAAGTGTACATGTCATAGATTAATGAATTTCCACAAGCTAAACATCTAATTACCATCAAGGTTAAATAACAAAACATTACAGCACTGCAAAAGCCTGTCTTCTGCTAACTTTTGGTTTCTCTCCACTTCCCCACCCAACTGTATTCTATGGTCTGACTTCTAATGTTGTAGATTAGTTTTCTCTGCTTTTTGTGCTTTAGAGGAATGAACTCATATAGTATGTATTTTTTGTGATCGGTTTATTTTGCTCAACATTGTTTCTAAGATTTATTTTTGAAGTTGCATATGGTTAGACATTGTTGGTTGCCATGTTGTATAGTATTCCATTAAGTGAGTATACCATTATTTATCAGTTCTATTCTTGATGAGCATTTAGATAATTTTCAGTTTGGGGCTATTATAAAGAGTGTTGCTATAAACAACTAGTACCTGCCTTTTGGTACAAATATATACATATTTCTGTTGAAAGTATGCCTACATATGGAATTGCTAGGTCATTTGCATATTATCATTTTAAGTAAATTATCACTAAATTTTTACATGCAAGCATAATATATACCAAAATTATCTATTTAAGCAAAATACTGGCTCTAGAATCAGACAGCTTGGGTTTAATCCATTTACTTGTTATGTGATTAGCATGTTAACCAATCTCTATGTTTGGAAGAATGATAATAACAGCATCCATCCTACATTTTAACTCTATGTTAGTTGTTTTTATCTTTGTTGTAAATAACTTAATTTGTCTCAAAATAATTGCTGGTGTAAGTTTCACCATGTTTTGACAGGGTAACTTATGCAATTATATGAATCTTATTATACTATGTCACCATTATTTTATTTAAAGATAAGCATAAATTAAAAATTTTGAAGTTATTTATCATTGAAAGATGAGATAAGGATAAAAAAGAATATGACAGATCATAAGCCTAAGTGGTCATTTAATTTAAACCAGACAACTATACTCAAAAATGAAGAAAAAGCAACATTTTAAAATATTTATAAAATGCTATAGTCAATTATGCACATAGACAGTGAAGGAATTGGTAATTTTCTAATATTTTTTCCTTTCCTATAATTGTTTCCATTTAGATAACTTAATATTCATATATATTTTCAATAATATAATGTATAAAATGAAAGACTGCCTATAATTGGGTTTTTTTCTTATTAATGAATATCAAGACATTTTCTTCCATTACATTGCCATGTAACAAAATCCTCCTCTTGCTTTCCACACCTAAGCTTATCTCTGAACACTTGGGAGATTATGAAAGCAGTTCAAAAAAAAAGAGCTAGACAATGAAATAGAAAAGAATGCCATGGTTACACAATGTAGCTTTATAAAAGGTATATGTACATTCTATAAAACTCAAAGTAAAACTGACAATATTTTATATTATCCAGAAGTTTGACCTATCCGAAAATTCGAATTTGATAACTGAAATTCATTTTAAAAAATACTCTGTAAATAAATATTTGATAATCTTGGAAAGGCAAGCATACCTTCTTCAATAGGCTCATATTTTTCAATGATCTCAAAAGCAAAATTTTTATTCGTGTTAAGCATATACTGTTCTTGTGTCAAAAAATCAACCAGATTTCTTTCAAAAAGAACTTTCCGGTTTTCAGAATACGTGTTGAAAATCTCAAGTATTTCTTCTCTGTGTGCAATAATTCGATAAATTGATCTAAATTCTTCTATGGTGATTCTTCCTTGCCTCAGCCTGTCATTATCCTACTAAAAAAAACAACAACAACTGATGGGCTCAAATTGTGAATATAAAAAATACACAAAATGAATACATTAGAATATTTGTATAATATATATAGCAACTTATACTTGAAAGAATATGAATCTTATATTGTATTCTTATCTCAGATAAAACATATAAAACTGCATGAAATGATGCCAAAGTTGGGGAAAGGTTAGTGGATCATCACCACTTAAAACCCGGTAGCCATCATGGATGGACCTAAAGGGTACGATGCTAGGTAAATTAAGTCAGACAGAGAAAGACATATACCATGTAATTTCACTTATAAGTGGAATCTAAAAACAAAATAAACAAACACACACAACAGAAACAAACTCTTAGAAACAGAGAACAAACTGACGGTTGCCAGATAAGAGGGCAGTAGGGGAATAGATGAAAAGGTGAAGGTATTAAGAAGTACAAATTGGCAGTTACAAAATAGTCATGGGGATGTAAAGTACAGCTTAAAGAATATAATCGGTAATATTGTAACAATTATGTATGATGTTAAATGGGTACTAGACTTAGTGGGAGGATCACCTCAGAAGTTATATAAATTTATAACCAAGGTGATGCACATCTGTAACTAATATAATATTGAATGTCAACTGTAATTTTAAAAATTTTAATTAAAAAAAAAAAAAAACAGTAGCCATAGTGGGAGTGGAATAAGGTATGAGAGAAGATTAGTCTTCTATGTTGTCTTTCAATTACGTGGTTTATTTTTCTATTCCACTTTATTTCAGTGCTTTCTTAAAATCAGGCCAGACAGTATGTATTTCCATGCCACCAAAATGCAGCTTGTACCATAAATGTAAAGGTAAATCAAAGACATTGAAGATCACTGTAAACTACAAAAGTTATAGTAGTTATGTAATAACTAGAGGAAGTAGAATCCGCATAATCATTGAAGGATTGGGGGCAGGGACAAACAAGGTAGGTTCCAATAAGAAAAAGTGGATTCGCCTGGCTGTTTTGGAAAATTCATGACTGAACTTTATGACATAAAAGATAAGAAATTGGGCTGAATCCAGTTATTAAAAGCAAAAGAACCATTGTGAGGTTCTAAATAAGAAAATGACTAGCAAAAGCAGAAGTTTAGTATTATTAGTTGTTCATTCTCAATTGGAAAAGATGGAGAACTGCACGTAAGGGAATGGAGAGGATACAATCTAGGTGGGAGGTGGTGAGTAGAAAATAATGAACAGGTGTTAGTAAATTATGAAGGAAGAAGTCAGAAGAATTAAACACGTTAAAAATTTATATCTATAAAGAATTGGAGAGAGTTAGAACTAGTAAAATTATAGTATCGCAAATAAAAAAAAAACAGACATAAGAAGTGCACCTTAGGACATTTAATTTCAAAAAAGACTATTTATATTTTAACTTTCTCATTACATTGTAAACAGCTTGAGTACAAGAAGCATGTGTTAAAGGGCCTTGTATTGTGATGAAAAGCTGACAATTTGTAGACAGAATGGAGATGACATATTCATATCGCCAAAGTATGTGGGACTTTGGAAATATAAATTAAGCTCTCTGGGCTTCATAATCTTCATCTGCAAAATGGGGATAGATAGCACTAGCTGTGTCATCAGGTTGCTGCAAGGATTGAAGATATACAAGAAATGGTAGTTCTAGATTTCAGTGTATTGTTATGCCTCATCTATGTCTGCTTCCCTCACATCACCCAGCCTCTGGTCTCATCTTTTGACAATTTTGCCTATAAAGTGAATCTCTAGGGTATAATAGGGGAAAAACATGCTGGAAATTATTTCATTAGGAAAAGTTCAGTGGTCATTACCAGAGAGTTTTATATGAGGAATTCAAGAAGCAGTCTGAGCTGGGAATGAAATATGAAGTTTTTCAGGGAAAGATAAGTTTCATTTTAAACATTAAACTTGAAGTACTCTGGGTCATCCAAGCAGAAACAGCCAGTAGGCAATCAGTTAGGATGGGAAAGGGGAATTGGTATGTTTAGGGAAAAAATGAGATAAAGATTTTGGAATCAGACATACCCAGATATGAGTTTTCAGTTATATGAGAAATGACTGATATGTATGAAAAAAAGGCTAATAACTTCTTCAGGTATTTGTTAAGATAATACATGCAAAAACCTAATGAAGTGCCTAGAATATGGCAGATAATGAACAAATGGTATTGTTGATAAAAAAAAAAAAAAAAAGGAGGAGGTTCTATAGAAAATAACCTCACAAAATGATCTAATAATAAACTCCTAGTGGGGAGGTCATGGTAGGTAGTCACCCCCCAGGCATGTAACTTCTTTAGTAAAAGGCTTAAATCAGCTCTGCCCATTGTTCTTATGCATCTAGGTTAACACACCTTTGAAATATCAGAAGTGATACCCCTCAAAGCTGGTATTAACCTTCGAGACAGCACATAACTTTGTTAACTATCCTGTAATCCAATCCCCACCTCCATGTAATGTTCCTAATGTCCCCTCCTTAATTTCAAATGCATAAAAAAAGCTGCAAAACTGTTAATTCTCTGGAGCATGTGAGATCTTGCTCCCTAGCATATGTCGTCAGTTTGACTCAAATAAACTCTTAAAAATTCTTTACAGGTTTGGACATTTCTTATGTCGATGTTTACTTGGTATAGTCAGCAGGATTCCAAAGAAGTCCACCCAGGGCCACCCTACAGACCTGGAGCTGGTGCTCAGTATAAGCAAAGGCCTATTGTGCCCCAACAGCTCCCCATTTTGCATTGAGTGAACTTCGGTGAGTTTCTCTTGGAATTGCAGGTCTCCTTGCTAAATTTAAGTGGCAGGCCATGAATTTATTTGAGCTGTTCTTAGAAAATTCTTGAGGTGGATAAGGGTTGAGATAACCCAAGCTAAGGGGAAAAAAATGGGTTGCTGCTTTTAATTTGTTTTTAATTAGATTGCATACTGAGAGTCTAAACAAAATCTTCTTCTGGTTAAATAAGAGACTGGACTCTCTTTAGCTTTGAAAAAGAAAGGGCACTTGCTTCCCCAACCCGAATAGCAAATGGGGTGATGACAGCTGTTTGGATCCCTAAATCCCCAGTGGCAGAGATGGGTGCTATGAGGCATCCAGTGAAGTAATGCAGCCCATCCTGGAGAAGCCAAAAGAAGCCCCAGAGAGAAGGGCAAAGCACCTTGGAATGGGTGCACCCCAAAAGAGGAGCCCATCACTTGGACAGCATTGTGGTTCTGGTAGTGTGGGGTTGGTTCTTGCTGACTCTTGCATATTCTTAGGTGATTAAGAATCCTTGTGAGGTTGCCTAAGGAAGAATTTTTCTCTAGGCTGTAAAGCAGGCCTGTAGGGATGTCCACCACATTTTGGCTCGTCTGAAGAAGTGCACGTAAAGGCTGGTTTTCCCTAGAAGTTTGTTCAGACTTTACACATCTCAAAATTAATATGGGAAATTGTGCCTCCAAGGCCAACAAGGCCCAGGACAACCAGCCTCCCATTAATACTAAGCAGGCCAAGATGAGGATCCTTTGATACTTCTAATCTTTTGCATGCACAATTAGAAAAAGTTGGCTATAAAATTAGGCAGAATGAATGGGAAACATTTAATTGATTTCTTGAAGCTTCAAAAGAGGATTTAGATAAATGTTGTTTAGGTATCAACTCAATTCTTTGAGGTATTAAAAATGGCTGTCCTTATTTTAAAAGGAGGAAGGTCATTTGGAACTTGATTGTCAAGTACAGATATAAATTGTAAAAGGCATCCAAAACAAAATTTGGATTTGATTGTTCTCTATTTTTGTCAGTCCACATATGCCTATATATGTATGCTGTAAATGTGAGATAATTTTCTGCCTCTGGATGGTATTGTTAAAATTAATTTAAAGGCAAGCACTTGTAAGAATTGGATATTCTAAAATTCTCAGAAATATAAAAACTGAAATGGTTTTCAGGTTCACATGATCTAAAATTAATCCTTTGGAAATAAAAGCTGACTTACGTTTGTTGGTTTAAGTAAAATAGATATGTCTTTATTTTACCTGGGTTTTACAAAAAATAAGTCCATGTTAATAACTGACTTTTATATCTATGAAATATGAGGCTGAAAAATGTCTTATATATGTTTGCCGGTAAAAAGGCCTATGCTTCTAGAGGTTATAAAATGTCTTCATAAATCTGCCAAGCTAAAGAATGCTAATCGCTTACTTATTTTCATTAGAAATTGAGGCTTTAAGAATTAAAATCTCAATATATGTAGGAATAACTTGGCAGTGTTTCAGAAGGGCTCCTGGAATACCTCAAAAGATTTCATACTGCATAAGAAGTGATGAAAATTTCCAGGGTATATGTATGGGTAAACAACAGTTGTAAATTAAATGAATAATTGGGACTATGGGAAACGCATGACGGCCACTTAGTTCTTCCCCGCTCCCTGGATCCCCATTTTTGTTTTAACATTCCCTCATGCACCATACTGCTGGACTTAAATTTGATGAGTGACATTACTGAAAGGAGACATTCTACACTTTTGCCAAGATAAAGAAGATGTATAAGATAACTTTTAATACCCTTTTAATAGCTTACGTACATGTTATACTACATGCCAAACACAGAAAAATGAGATAGAAGGCAAAACTTGGATCATGATAGTTCAGAGGCTAGGAGCGATCCAGAGCGTTTTTTCACAACGAAGTCCATATGACCTGACTGCCTTCCATTTACCTGCCCTTCCCTTTTGGGGAAAAAATAGGCCTCAAGCCAGGTTCCATGATTATGATTATTGTCCCATCACCTATGGTCAGTAAGATGATGTCGATACTAAAACTTACTAGGAATGAACCTTCCTAGCACTGTGAGACCACACTATCTGACCAAAGAGTTGGTCATCAAGACATCCTTCAGACTGATTTATGATATAAAGGGAGAACTGTGAGTGAAAAAGAAAAAAAAAAAGATGCTTTATGGAAATTTCACAGGTTGATCTGATCATAAGTTCCTAACAGGGCTGGTCATGGTGGGTAGTTGTGCCCTAGGCATATAACTTCTTTAGTGAAGGTTTTAAGCAGCCCTGGCCATTGTTCTTGTGCATCTAGGTTAACACACCTTCAGAATGACAGACTTTATGTCAGTAATACTTAACCAGCAATTAAGAGGGTAATTTAAGCTAGTTATGTGTTTTGAAATGACACATACTTTCTATAACATATCTTACAGACTACAAGTTAAAGAGAATGGTAAAAGCAGTAATGATTTTTCTTTTGATAAAAGGATTAATAAAACAGGGAATTTCTGCTCAAGCCATGACTCAATTAATTTTGTAAAAAGAAATTCAGACTATTTTGTTAGGGTCATATTGTTATTTCTTCTTTACTGAAATTTTATAATAAAAATTCCTTGTGAGGAAATAAATTCATTTCAGAATTTATGTCAGCTTCTTAGGAAATCAATAAATGTTATACAATTTTCTATATATTTTTTGAACAATCATAATGGATGTACCATCAACTAATTTACTGAGTGCCTACTTTTTGCCAAGCCTGGTACTAAGTACATTTGCAAATATTATCTTATCTAATATTCAGGACAATCCTGCAAGACAACTATATGAGTATCCCCATTCTGCAGATAAAGACATTTGCTCAGAGGGATTGCTGACTTGCCAAGTACCACACAGCTAGGATCTAATAGAGTGAAGAATCTCCATGCCCACTGAGTTTGCAATAGCCCTGAGACACTGAAAGATTTTGGTCACCAAAATAAGATCCATTATATTCATTTTTTTCTATTCTGGCTAAAAGGTATACCCATAAAGTAAAAAAAGATTACTAACAAAAGTTGAAGCATGGGATATTTAAGGAGTTGAATCTTCAACTATACAGAAAATTCAGTCAGCCAACAACTTTCTTAAGTATTCTATTTAATCAACATTTTAATAAATACATGGCAGTTTAGCTTATGGTAACAAAGTATTATTTATTAGGGGGCCTAAGGGAATTATTTTAATAAGGATGGTTTATTGTGGTCATCAACCTTGTTTATATATAATTTATGTTTCTAAAGTATTTGAGGTCATTTTGAAAGAGGTTTTTTGAAGTATTCTAAGCAAATCTGCCTAATTTTTATAATTAACATTGTTTTCATAGCCACTCCAAAAAAGTTTTGCTAAACAAAACAGACCTTCAGCCCTACCATGTCTGAATAATCATAAATTTCAATTAATGAGCTATTCTTTCATTTTTTAATAACTGTTGAGCATTCTACATGCTTTTAAATGTGGCATGGATTTCGCTCAAGTGCATTTCAAACAGATATCTCTATCTTGCAGATAATTCAAAGCAATCTGATAATCACTGAATAGAATTTACATTATCACATTTGATAGAGATTTAATTACTACCTCCCCACTGTGTTGAATAAATTTTATTAAACCTGAAAGCACGTAGCTGTTTTTCCCTTTGGGGGATTCCACTGGGGGAAAATTCTATTTATAAAGGTCTCTCACAAAAATTTGTGTCTTCAGATATGGTATTAGACATGAAGTGATTAAAATTCTGAGAGCTTATTACATCTCAAGCTACTTGGATTCATAGAAACAACTCTGAAACTTTTGTCTTTTACTGCAGTCTCCTGAGAAGTACAGTTTTTCTCTCTTGAACTTCCTCTTTGTGGTTTGTAAACATGGGGGCCATCTCTTGTCCAGAGAAGTGCTTGTTAAAGGCAGTTCTCCATAGGTCTTGCATTTCTGCACATTTTCTGAGCAGAGACACCAATATCCTTCATTAGAATTAGCTTTTCAAGGATGTTTGTGTAATAAAGAGATAGTATTTCCCTCCATAGGAATAAACAGGTTTGTTTACTGTCCATGATGCTCATGATAATGACACCCTCTTGGGCAAAAGTCAGACAGGCTTACTGCCCCTAATAAAAGACCTCTGTTTCTATTTTTTTTTTTTTTTTTTTAGGCAAGACAACCTTTGGTTGACCTCACAGATTCATCTTACAATCCCTTATTTTTTATTTTTTATGCCCACTGCACCTGGTCTTCCTTGGTGGTCTCCCATCCAAGTATTAACCAGGCCCGAGCCTGCTTAGCTTCAGAGATCAGACGGGATCGGGCTTCTTCAGGGTAGCATGGCCATAGTAAGACCTAGGTTTCTTAAACTTGACATCCCTCTCTGGTAATGCAACCCACTGCATTGCAACATCACCTAGCCTCCTCACATCACACTTTGTGAACTAGGGCTTAGAGAAATGGCACCAAAATGCAGATACTCTGGCAATTGCTACTTTTTTGAGTAACAAGCTGTCTTTTTTCTATAAACTGGAAGCCTGCCTCTGCCAGCACCCATTAAACTGCAGGCTAGCTGGTTAGCTTGCAAGTAACACAAGCTTCCCAGTTTTTGTGTTAGTGGTTAACAATTAACATAGATTGTGTTAGCTGCTACTCCAAAAAAAAAAAAAACGAAATCAAAATCAGGGTTCTCGTCTTTCTATCTATCTGGTGTGGCAAGTCTAATAGTCCTGCCTAATTTGCCAAGAAATATGCCAACTTCTTCATGCAAAATTCAGCTAAGCACTTGGCTTTTTCTTATTTTATTCATTACCTTCCCCTCTGTCCTCCAGGAGTCTTCTAGTGACAGAACTGAGCTAGCTTCCCTTTCTACTAGTTCTCATTCAAACAGAACTTCTGGCATGATTTTCTACTTTGAGGTGAGTAAAATATGATTTTTCTCAAGAGTACCCATTTCTTCTATAAATTACTAACAACTGATCCATTTATCATTTCATCATATATATATACACATATATATATATATGATTTTAATCTAATCATATGACCAATCCTAATCAGATACGAACGTTACTATATACTCAACAGATTGTTCTAAACTGATAACCTGGTATTATTTCAAAGTTTATACACAATTCATCTTACCTCCTGCCTAAATTCTATATTGATTATAAATATATTTAATATAATTATTTGCTTTAATTCTTAAAAGATTAATTTTTCATATATTTTCTTCAAAAAGCATCCAAGGAGCTTAGCTATCGATATTTCCCTATATTGGGTTAAGCCCTTCCTAGGGTGGGATAGCAGAGGGTGGATATCATCTCACCTTAAATATATATTTCACGTGAATATAACTGCATTGAACATTTAATTTTTCAAGTAATTTATAAGCTTTTTCTAGATTAATTTTTCCACCTCTAAAGTCATCCCGAATCATCGACAAAAACCACGTATGAAGCACAAAAAAAGGAGTTAAGGAAATTCTCACAGAAAGTCATCAAGTACTTAAAAATGGCTAAAAAAATTCAATCTCGTGTATTTTTATTGTTAAAGGATAGTCTAGCTTGTGCTTAAATGACGAAGTAATTCTATAATAAATAATACTTAAAACTAAGTAGGTACTATTCTTTAGTAAAGGTATAAAAGAGCATCACACAATAAAATTATGATAAAATAAAAATAAACATTTGTGAAATCAAGTTATTACTTGATAAATATAGTCTTTTGCCTAAAGACATGGACCAGGGAGGCAGCTAGACTTCAAGATATCCTGTTCAGTTCCCTTACCTGAAAAGTGGTCAAATTACTACGTAGGGAAAGTAGGGATACTAATTGAGTTCATACTACATCACTAACACAGTTTCTGCTACTGAGTGTTCAATAAATAGTAACCGTATCTGACATAATTATTACCACTATATTAGCAAAATACCTAGCTAGCTATACACATGCCCGAAAAAGCAACATTTCATGTATCATCCAAAAAGGTTAAAAATGTCATGGTGAGTATATATTTGGTATGAAAGAGGAAAATAATCAAGTTTACTTATTACATACAGATATTCTACAAAAATTAGAACACTTCAATTTGAAAAACTGAGATTGAAAAGAATATGACAGTCTATAAAATCATGAAAGGTATTGGTAAAAATCGTTCAAAGATCCACTCAATTTCAGATTGATAGAACTAACAAGAACCCCTTAAATTTAATGGCTATGACTATTTAATAAGGTAAAGCTCATGTTCTTATAAGAAAAAGATACCAAACTCAAAAGCTCAGAACAGATATGAAAGGAATAAGTCTATACTTAAATGAAAGGGACGGTAGTTCAGGACTCTTCAAAAAGAACTAGAATTAAGGTGATAAATCAAGATAAAGAGGAAAAAAGAGGAACAGAAGACTATGAATGGATATTTGGTCTCCATATTTTCATGACCTGTCGTCCTGTTTCTCCCTCGCATAGGAGTCTCTCCCCATTAGGCGCTGGGTTCCAAATGTAATTAACTCTGCTCCTTTGCAGGAGAGGAATTTCTTGATACTCATCGGCTGCTGTCACTGCCCCTTTTCTAGAGAGAAAGCAGAGAACACACAGTGGTTTGCTATCTTCGTTCTTTGGAGTTAGCTCACACTTAATCCCCACAGAAACAGAACATAAGATGTGGTCCCTGAACTTCACTGCCCTTGAAACTTTTTGGCTTATTGCTTATGTTTTGACCATCTACAAACCCACAATATTTATAAATGCTGCACCCTCTGCATCCTCTGGCATTTTTCCACGAACTACCATCAAATTTCATTTTATTTTTGCTATTTTCTTTAAAGCCCTCAAACCTTTCAGCATAACATGTTTCCAGTAAGTTTGGGGCAGCTATTCTGAAAGCCTGGGCATAAGTCAATGCCATCGTGGTCCCCAAAGTGCTACAAAATCCTCTCTAGAAACTCTGGGCTGCTTCTCTAGATCCCTGACAACATATAATGTACCCAGAGACACACTGCTTTTGAAGAAGGTTGTTCACGACGCTAAGTTCTTAAAATCTTCAAAATACACATAACTGGTTGGCTGGACACCACACTGTCAGGTGACATTTTCTTTTGGAGTTGTGAGTGCCCATTGTGATATCATCAAAAGTTCCACAGCTCATAGGGAAAGGTTCTTTATGACTTCATCAGGAGACTCAGAGCTTGCCAGACAACCTGTTTTCATGGTTAGACATAGCAATCTTAAGCTTGAATATTTAACACCTTGATGGGAAAGGTGACTCATGGAATGTTTTCTCATCCTTTGAACACTCTTTATTTCAGAAGCTTTGCTTCTGCTGCAACCAAACATGTCACGTAGTGTTCTGAGTAAGAAAGAGAAAGAAAGAACAATTCGCAGACTGTTAATACAGGCTCCTCCAGGGGAATTTGTAAATGCCTTTGATGATCTCTGTCTGCTTATCCGTGACGAAAAACTTATGCACCATCAAGGTGAGTGTGCAGGTCACCAACACTGCCAAAAATATTCTGTACCACTCTGCATTGATGGAAATCCAGTCCTCTTGTCTCACCACAATGTAATGGGTGACTTCCGATTTTTTGACTACCAAAGCAAACTTTCTTTCAAATTCGACCTGCTTCAAAACCAGTTAAAAGACATCCAGACTCATGGTATCATTCGGAATGAGACAGAATACCTGAGAAATGTTGTTCTGTGTGCCTTAAAACTGTATGTGAATGATCATTATCCATCAGGAAATTGCAACGTGCTGAGGAAATCTGTGAAAAATAAGGAGTTCTTGATAGCTTGCATTGAAGATCACAGCTATGAGACAGCAAATTTCTGGAATGGCCTTTGGAAATCTAAATGGATTTTCCAAATAAATCCATTTCTAACCCAAGTAACAGGGAGGATTTTTGTGCAAGCTCACTTCTTCAAGTGTGTCAACCTTCATATTAAAATCTCCAAAGACCTGAAAGAAAGCTTGGAAGTAGTTAACCAAGCTCAACTGGCTTTAAGTTTTGCAAGGCTTGTGGAAGAGCAAGAGAATAAATTTCAAGCTGCAGTCTTAGAAGAATTACAGGAGTTATCCAATGAAGCCTTGAGAAAAATTCTACGAAGAGATCTTCCAGTGACCCGCACTCTGATTGACTGGCAGAGGATACTCTCTGACCTGAATCTGGTGATGTATCCTAAATTAGGATATGTCATTTATTCAAGAAGTGTATTATGCAACTGGATAATATAAAGGATTTCTCCTGGTGATTGTCTTGACCTGATTTAGTCATGTTTCTGTGGGGGCTGGAAGGTTATTTTCCTAAAGTTGAGAAGCTACTAGAGAAACCTATAACTTGGCAAATGTAGGTTTAAATTAAGAAGAGAGTATCAAGTAATTTTACTCAGAAAATATTTACCAATAAGGCAAGAAAAGGGTGTGTAAATGTGTTTCATGGTGGTGACCATCATAAAGCCAGAGACATTTGTTAGAACCTAAAATAGCTTTATAGAATGCGGCACCCAGGAATATAGAGGTGGCCAGGGTTAAGGCTCTGTGTGTGTCTATGTGTGTAGGAATGACCTGACTTTCTTTGGAACTAAAGAAGGTATGCAATGAAAGTCACTCTGCAAATGATACTTCACATTATTCAACTCGGTCCTACACCAACCTCAAGAGGGTGAATTTCAGTAAGTGACATTAGGGTTGGACGAAGAACTATTAGTAAACTTGGACCCACTGCCAACTCTCCCCATTCCCGCCCCCACCCCACCCCCACACACACACACATATACACACACAGAATTCGGGATTACTAAAAATCCCAGGCTTTTCTGATAATTAACATGGTCTTTGAAAAATCAACTGGAAAAGCCTGACCTCCTAAGTTTATATTAAACACTTGTGAAGTCATCACTATAAGCATTTATAAGTGCTTGCTTTCTGCCAGGCTCTGTGCTAAATGATTGCATTCAATTTTTCATCATTGAGTTGGTACTGTTAGTAACCCAATTTTACATGAGAAGAATCTAAGATTTTGAGTTAACTCATCCAGGTACACAGCAAGTGAAAGGTGTGTCTGACTCTAGCAATTACGCTTGTAACCCCTAGGGTATTACAGCTCCTCATGGAGGCCTGTTTCATTAAGAGTTGTAAACTCTCTTGTGCAATGATTCAGGCGAGCATTCCACCCAAAGGAACTGGAACTTGTGGGCTGCTACTTTCTAGCAAAGACAAATTACCTATACCTTATCACTATTCCCAGCAATGTTACTGACCACCCGTGTCTGCTCTCAAAGGGTTCCAACTCTACACCTCTCTAATAAGACTGCTGTAGAGTGGTAGATGGACCCTATTCTCCAGTTCTGACTTATCCAGGAAGCAAAGCATACTTTGGGTCCATGCCATTGAGAAAATGTCTCATTTTATTTAATAATTGTTGGGGCAGAGAAGATTCTATACAGGAATTTCTAAATCTCAAACCTCTCTTCCCCAACTGATGGCTTTTAAAGAATCTCAACAGAATTACATAAGGCGTTTCTTTAAAAATACAGCTTCTCAGTACCCATCCTCAGGTTCTTATTTAGTAGGTCAGGAAGTTACATTTTAAACAGGGGTTCCTGGGACCACACTTTAAGAAATATTGCCCTAATCTTAAAGTAACACATCTCTGCTTTCTATTTACTTAATCATTTCCTATAAAATTATTGCCCAATGAAGGTCATTTCTACAACTTCAGTGGATTCACCATGCACAGGCCAAGAATAGGCCTTTACCTATCATGCTAAAAAGTTAAGAAAAAACTTTCTAAAGAAAAGCAACAAAGGCAATTGCTCTAAAATATGCCCATCTGACCAAATCTTTAGTAAAAATCTGAATTGACATTATGGTTACATATGTAAGTGTTGATTTTCCAGATCATTCCAGAATAAAACACAATGGTTTAATCACAGAGGCATTCAGCTCCCACTCTAAGACAGAGATTTAAAAATAAAATGTATTGGTATTCCTGGATATAAAAGTCAAATGTACAAATCATAGAAAATGCTTAAAGTATAAAGCATTTTGGCCTATTTCCTTCCTTCCAATTTTATGAAAATTGTTTTAAATATTAAGAATATACAGCATACAAAAATTTATATCCTGTTTTTTAACATAACTTCCTATATCATAAATATTGTTTCATGTCATTAAAACTCCTTGAGCACATAAGTTGAATTATTTGCATGATATGTTCACGAACCATAGCAAGAAAACCATTTCTCTATGCATATAAAATTTAGATTTTTAGCATTTTATTTCTGTTACTAATTAGGCTATAGTGAGTATATCTGTGCATAAAGCTTTGCCTGCATTATGGACTATTTCTCTTAAGATAAAGTCCTTAAAATCACATATTGAAAAGATGAGAACATATTAATGCTCTTAATACATATTACAAATTGCTTTCTAGAAAGATTTAACAATTTATAATCCCATCGGTAGCAAAAGAGAGTGTCTAGCTTACCAGAGTAATCTTGGCAATACTGAATATCAAATTTTTTCTTCAATAGGCAACAAACCTTAAAACAATATAAAACAAATAAAAGTATTTCACTAACTTATGCTACACTATACCAAAAGCATTTCTATGATGATATTACTTGGTAGTTATTTTCTTTATATGGAGACTGGCATAGCCAGAAAAATCTACAGCAGCTACTCTCTCTTCTCTGTACCTTTATCACACACACACACACACACATACACACACACACACACACACACACACTTAAACCTACACTATGACCACATACATACATACATGTCTAGGCATATACTCAAATATACACAAAATGCTTCAGATCCTGAAGACTCAGTGCAGTATTTTATTTACTATTCCAGTGTTCTCACCCCCCAGTCCCATTCCCAACTGGAATGTAAGCTCCATCAGAATGATGACCTTGTCTGTTCCAAGTACCTAGTCCATTATCATCTGACATACAGTAGATAATAAATAAATCAATGAACATATGAACAAGAATAATAAAGATATGAAGCATGGTAGGTTTAATTGGCCTTAAAGTTTTGTAAACCATCAATACCTGCTGTCCCTTTAGAAACCATGTGTCCTGCAGATCCTCAAGGCTGGTACCATAATCCCTCATTCTAAGGCAACTGACTGCATTCTGAAGCTGCCACTGACTACCTTCAGCTGATGAAAACCTTTTTTTTTTTCCCCACTCCAAATAAAGGTTTCTCCATTAAATTTAAGAAAATCAAATACTTCAAAAGTCATATGTTTCTTTCCATTTTACATGATCCTCTGACAAAGACTTTCTGCCCTACTCCTTCTAGGAGTAGTCCAGAAAGCAGGGTGTGTGAAGGGGCATACATCCTTCACCTTGCTCCTATGTCAGAGTGAGTCCTTGCTGTTCCAGGACATGCCCTAGCCTTAGGCTTGCCTTGAGATTAAAGCAGGCTTCAGCTTTCCTTCTCTGTTTGAACCTTCAGCATAGTGTATAAGATCCAACTATTCCCTTTTACACATCACACTGGTCTCAGATAATCAAATAGAGCTTCTGTTAGACTCTCTAGATATTTATGAAGTCCCCATTTAGTGAATCAATATGAAAAGTATTTGCAAGTTACTGCCGCTCAGCCAATTTTTGGCCATGTTATTGATTTCTCTCACCTCTTCAATCTTCTCATTATGACACACCTCTTAGATTCTTGTCCTTTTACTTAATTTCAGCAGCTTCTCAGGATATGCTACTATTCTTAAAGAATGGTTCCTAGACTAATGTTTCCTCAATTCCAGTGAAATCTATCTCAAATCCACGTCGGTCACTGGTCTGTCACTCCTGTTGAGCAAGCAATTTCTTCCTTATTAACTCCTATAGCATTCTTCATGATATGTTCTCAAATTTGTACTCCACTTAAGCTCCAGGTCTTCATCATTCCTTTACTTTGTAAATGACATTGTCCCTTCACTAAAATACATACTTTCAAAAACAGCTCTTACAGCTTCCTTTCTCTGCACCTAATATGTATTTACATTCTTCTCCTTCCAATAGTCTCCAAAGAAATGTATGATTTTTTCTAAATCTCTTCACTTGATCCTAAATCCTTGATCTTTTGTCCTCCAGACAGACTCTTCATTCATCAATTATCTTTTTCATTCTTTTTGTTGTTGATTTTCTCATCTTTTAAAAAATTTGTTTTATAATTGTAGTTGTCATACAATAATAGTACATTAGTTTCAGGTATATAACATAGTAATTAGACATTTATAAACCTTACAAAATGATCACCATAATAAGTCTAGTATCCATCTGGCACTGTACATAGTTATAACCTTGTTATTGACTATATTCCCTACGATGTACTTCATGTCTGTGACTAATTTTATAACTGCCACTTTGTACTTCTTAATCCCCTTCACCATTTCCACCTAAACTCCGCCCCCCACCATCATTTTCATTCTTGACTCTTCACTTTCTCTAACCCATCTTGGCTCCTCTCCTCTATCAACAAACATACTCAGTACTAACTATCCTAAAAAAAATCTTACCTACAAATTTTTCAGCTCTTTTCACCATGAAACTTTTCAAAAGATTATCCTATTCTTAATTTTTTTTGCTTCCTTACCACATAATATTTTCTTAAAGAAACTGATTTAATCAAGAGCCTGTTTTGCTCTGCGCATTCTACCAAGCAATTTCACCTGCCTCATTGAATCCTTATAAGAACCACATAACTGGGAATTATTTTTTATAGCTTAGGAAACTAAGAATACCCTTAAGTAACTGCCAAATTGACACATCTGGTAAGTGACAGAATTGGGATTCCAATTCAGGTCTGTAACACTTTAAAACTCCTACCCTTTATACTATATCCTGCTGCTTTAAATCTGCACCTTCTGGCTCCCAGTCCAACAGTCTAATGAAAACCCATTCTCAAAAGTTTTCAGTATCACAATTGTTCATTCCAATGACTTTCCTTCAATTACCATCATGGAACTTAACTATTTCTTTATACTGAAAAACTTATGTCCTTAATTTTAACTGCATCTTAGTCTCCCCTTCTCTCATTCCTTTCATTTCTCTTCCTCCACTGTATCCCACACTCAAACATAGGCATCCTGCAAACGTTAATTCTCCATTCTCTTCTTTTTACATTATCACCCTCATTCACCAAGGTTTTCAGCAAACAGCCCATTATTCATCAAGTATGACAATACTAAAGTAAACACTCACTATCCATGGCCTATTACGAAGGAGTTCTTCAAAACTATATTTTTTACAGAATAGTGCATCTTTTACTCTCCCTCTTGGTATATTTTTGTTGCTTATGTTTCTGTTTTTTTATTTTATCATTGAACTTGTCACTAAACATTATATTCTAAAATACAACCTTGACCACACTCTGCCAGGACAAATTTGCATAAACACATCTCTCAGTTCTACTTGACCTCCAGGAATATCCTATCTTGCACTGTTCCCCCTTGGTCCACACTGACTTCCACTATCCCTCCAACCCTGGTTCTCCCATGCTTTATCAGTGAAAGCAGAACATCTACTAAATAATCGTACAGATTACTCCGATCAGCCTAATTTAGGGCTTCATTTACACATTTCCAATATTACATACAAATTCTACCTTACAGTATCATAATCAACATTTCCAGAACTAAGCTTTTATTCCTCCCTGCCTCTCTCTCCCTCGAGCAAATTACTCTTTCTTTTCTTCTGCTCTTAGAAGTACAATCTTGTCATTAACTCAAGGCTAAACCTTCAAGCATCCTTAACTTCTTTACTATTTCCTAAAATCCAATTAGTCATTGAGTATTCTTATTCCTGTCTCTGCAGATTTTTCTTATTCATTACCTTTGTCGCCTTATCAACAATCTCTGTTACTTCTCGCTTACCAAGTTTTCTAACTGGTCTGCCTTCATTTTTTTTTTTTTTTAATATGAAGTTCTGCCAAATTAATTTTCATAAACCTCAAATGATTATTCATTTTCATTACTCACAATCTCGATCAAACACGTTTAAAATGATATCTGTTGACCAGAGAATACATTTCAAATTCCCTGGCTTAGCATTCTCAGGTCCTCCATGATCTCAGTGCCCTTACCTCGTCCATGGACCTAATACAGCAAAACTAGACTCGATCATCTTTTCCAAGAAGCCTAAGAGAAGCTTCACCAGAAATGCTCTCTACATGTCCTAAATGCGGACACATTTTATCTAATTCTGCCTTGGTACTTGTCCACCCTAATTTGACCTGTCCTGTTTCTCTTAACAGACTAAAGAAAGGATTTGTGTTTCATTCATACACAATATAGTGGAAGTCTATGAAATTTTGAGTCAGAAAATCTAAGTTCATGTTCTGATTCGACCAATTACTATTTTTATGCCACTAGGCAAGGTTAAAATATATGATTTCTTTGCTACTTGGTTGTTTTATTTGTTAAATGGGGGTAAAATGCATACCTGGCATGATGTTTTACATATACCGGGTCAGCAATAAATGGTTAGTGCATAAAAAAATGTCCAAGAGAACAGAGCTTCCACCAGTCTCAGGTTGGCCAGAGCTTCACAAGCAATACTTTCCAAAGATAAGAGAAAGTTTCTGAGAGCATCAGTCCTCAATCCAACCAAACTCTTCACCTTTCAGGAATTCTAATTTGCAAATGCCTCTGAGTTAGAAGTACAGTTTTGTATTTTAAAGATCTTTCATAGTGTCTGGCATGTGATAAGAATATAATTCCCACACTACATTTCCCTGACAATTCATTCTTGATGTCTTATTATATGCCACGTGGACACAGATCCCTTAAGGAGGTTCCAAGGACAAGATTTGTCTTCCAAATTTAATCGGTCTGTGTCCCAACAGAAAACAGATGCAAATACAAATTGGATAGTTCAAAGAAGATATAATGAAGGGATTATCAACAAAGATGTGGGCATACTGGGGACAGTGGAATGACACGGAAA
This sequence comes from Pteropus vampyrus, assembly GCF_000151845.1. NCBI lineage: Eukaryota > Metazoa > Chordata > Mammalia > Chiroptera > Pteropodidae > Pteropus > Pteropus vampyrus. The sequence goes on along the minus strand of NW_011888997.1, from coordinate 1,357,390 downwards.
CAGTTCACATCCTTAGAACAAGGTTAGGGAGTGGCCACTAGAATCTTAAAGGAGGAGTCAATGTAATCAATGTAATGGGCCACCAGTCAAGGGCAGTAATCTGTGGAGAGACACCAACAGCCTGAGGACACTGCTCCAGGAAAAGAGCAAGGTCATAAATGCTTTCCTCCTTTCTCCAGCTTCCATCAGAGCTACCCACTGGCAAACCCAACCAAAAAACAGAGGGCAAGACAGTCCATTAATACAGTCCATGCACATCAGCTTCCCAAGGCCGGTGGTAGGGCAGTGAAGGGAAGAAAGCAGAGCTAGAGGGTAAAATGGGAAGATAACAGACATACATTCACTCTTCTGAATGTGATTTCTGACACCTTCAGGGCTTTTGTTTTAGTAAGATGAACATCTGGGATTTACTAAATATATTTCATCTTTTTGTTCTTTAGAAATGTTATTAGCATAAGTAAATAAATATAGTTTGTAGTGCTACATAAAACGTGTTTGGAAGGATTCCAAGTAATTTTTTGTATATTTTAGTTCGTTTTAACTGCCCTGAAAAGAGCAACTTCTTCTAAGTTATAAATACAACAGCTTTCTTGAATTAATTTTATTACATAACTATAATGCTTATCATACTGTTCTTATCTCCCTAGTTACTTTTTATCCTTATTTTTGAACATTTAAAGTGCCCACACTTTGTAAACACCATGTTCATGCTCCAGACTCATATGAATAAAAAAGAATTTGTAGTGTAACTAGTATTTACTAATTAGACAGATTTATCTTTTCATTCCATAGGAATATGATCTATGACCCTAAGAGCATGCAAATGCAGCCCTCAGTTCAGACAGTCATGACATGAGTGGAAAAAAATATATGTTTTTTAACAGAGATAACTGAACAGTATCCCAATATTTCTTAATAAGTATTTCCCACATTCACTTCAGTACTTCTTTTTATACCTCATTCTTATACAAACACTCTTTAATCCAACAGTTCAAACTCTTCTGCATGTATAAAAAATAAAAATAAAGAAAAATCAGGGCTCTTTTACCAAACTATTATTATAGCATAACGAATGCCTAAAGTTCCAGAAGAGTCTCTAGTGTTTGTTTAGAATTAAATTAGCCATGTCTCACACAGGGAATCATATGTCAAACTGATCTCTTCAGAATTTCTAGAAATCTTTGAGAAGTGTCATAATCTCTAATGATGAAACCTCAAGAAAGAGAAGACAATCTAATGACAGTGGCTGTTTACACAGTTACAGAATACCAATCAGTGCATTATCTTGGATCTACCATTAACTCCCAGCATACATTTATCCATAGAAAATTTGACTATGGAAAATTTGAGTTAGCCTGCATTAATCTACTTAGCTTGGTCCAGGATATCTTTCTAATGCACCTGCCAACATTCACTGTCACACTGTATTCATTTTACCCAGGAACACTTCACATCAAACCCTTCAGAACCTTGTAGAACAATTTGACCTGGCTACCCAACCTGTCTGTATGCGTATCTCAGCTTCTTCCTTTCTAAGGGACTACAATACCAAGATCCTCCCTTAAGTTACTGCAAAGTTTTTTAACTCTCTCCCAAAATTATTTTGCAAAACATTTTCACTGACTTATTGCTAACTGCTTCCTTTTTATCTCCTAGTCACTCAATTCTTTCTTTAAAATTAATTTTCAAAACATAGTTCTTTATAGATGTTATGTGTGAGGGCTAAAAAAAAATAATACTTTTCCTTCCACCTTCTAAGTTCTTCTAGCTTGTTAATAACCAAAGTAACAGAGGCAGATTAACAGGAGAAAATCAAAAAATTTAATACATGTGCATGTAGAATTTACATAAGCATGAAAATTCCAAAGATAGTGAGGCAACACTGGGTATATATGACATTTTGAAAAAATAAGAAAGTTGGAGAGGGGGGGACAGGGTATTAGATTTCAGAAGTGAGAATGGGCAATTTTACAGATAGTTGAGAATGAGCATAACATACATGGCAACTCAGAAACAATGGGACACAGCGAGTATCTAGCTAACAGCTCCCTGCCTGAAGCTCTCTTATTTATCATACTTAATTCAAATTAAGCCAAGGAGAACATCCTCAGATTTCCTTCCTGAAGCAAGTTTTTCTTTCTGAATATCTTGGGCAGAAAGTAGGGGAGGGTCAAAGGTTCTTCCTGAGTCTTGTTTCTTAATAAACAGCTTAAAAACCAATAACACAAAAGACAGTTTCAAGATGGCAAAACTCTGGTTTCCTTCATAGACCTTAAAGAAAAAGATCTTATCTCACTTACTTTAGTGATTTCATTAAACAGTCTGAAACATAATGAGTGTTCAGTAGATATTTCTTGAATATGTATATGGATGATTAAAAGAATGAATACATTAAAGAAAAAAATAAACTCTATTGCAGTTTTTTTTAAAATAGATATCTTTTCCACTAAATATTTTCATTTTTAAAGCATAAAGAAGTAAATGTTAATCTGAAAATGCACACAAAGGATGTCCTGAGGTTTAAAAAGAAGTTTCTGGAATTCAATGGACAAGCAAGTTCAAAAATGTTATCTATGTTCTAACTTGGAGAGTCTCATTGTACATTAACGTATTAAAGGCTCTGAGATAGTTTGCCTCTAGAAAAAATACTTAGACTTCTGGTCAAGATGGCAGAGTAGGCAAATGATAAAGGAGTTCATCATCACTAGTCCAGTATTACAGGAAATACTGGAGGAACTTCTTTAAGAGGAAGAAAACAGAAAAAAAAAATCAAAAATATAAATAACAAAAGGGCAATAACTACATATCTATCAACAATTAGTTTAAATGTAAATTAATTAAATATTCCAACCAAAAGACACAGGGTGGCTGAATGCAAAAGAAAATAAGACCCTTACATATGCTGCCCACAAAGGACTCACTTCAGATCAAAAGACACACACAGACTGAAAGTAAAGGGATGGAAAAAGATGTTTTATGAAAAAAAAAACAAACAAAAAAGCTGGGGTAGCAATACTTATACCAGACAAAATAGACTTTAAAACAAAAACTACAACAAGAAACGAAGAAGGACCAGGAATTTTACTTCTGGGTATTTATCCAAAGAAACTCAAAACACTAATTTGAAGGAACATGTGAATCCATATCCCATTGTAGCATTATTTACAACAGTCAAGATATGGAGGCAACCTGGGTGTACATCAATGAATGAATGAATAAAGAAGAGGTGGTTTGTATATATAATGGAATATT
>NW_011888997.1:1350486-1352923 GCF_000151845.1 Pteropus vampyrus | reverse complement strand
ACTGTGACTCACACAAAATTGTAACAATTTTTTGTTTAATAAAACTGCTTTGCAGCATACATAAATTACTTGCTTCTCCAGTTTTCCTTCATTCTGATCCTCAGTTTTCTTCATTTCTATTTTGTTCCTTCACCTAGTTTCCTGATGGTGAAGAAAATTAGCAGAAAGAAGTTTTTGAACTATTCATTTGAAAATTTTTACTTATTATTAGTTCAATGAATGTGTCAGAAAAATCAAAACCACAAAGATAAAATCCATTTCTCTTTAACCAGAGTGCTGCATTTGAAAGAATTTAGCTGTAAAATTATTAGTGATATTTTTCTGGGAAATGACAGTATAACTGAAGATTAGTTGACACTTTTCAAACAGGTATTGGAGATACTTTTGTGCCCTTGCCACATAATCATACGTATTCTCAGGATGCCCTGGAGTTTCTGGCACAAAGAACAGACAGAACACGACTTGCTACTAGACAGCCAATTTATATCTACCCTACAAGATGTGATTCTGGGAAGTACGGTGCATTTCTACAGTTAATACTGTAGCAGTAGAAAATACTTTGGGCATTCCTATATCCAAACTCAAAATATATACAATAACGTTTTAAGCATAATATTAAAACATAGCTCTTATGCACTGAAGCCAAAAGCTATTTGGAATGACTAAGGTGAGAAAATACCTTATGGAGTCAGTAGAATGCAAGAGAGTACCTCCTGATCCCTCCACCATCACCATCCATCAAATTCAGAGTTAGAAATCTATATACGCTCTCCATCAAATAAAACTATACTCCTCTTCTGCATCTCCACCCTATAGGTTTCTCCTGGGAAAGTAGCCAGGGAAAGCTATAAATGATACCAAGAGCAAACTCTTTCCAAAGGCCTACAGAACCTGGGAATATATAAATCAAGCTGAATTCATCTACCATTGATGGAACAAAACATTACCTATAGCCTGTAATGTTTTATTGCATTAGACTCATGACTTAAATAAGTTACTTTTCATCAATTTATTCTGTGATTGTCCTAAAAAAAAACACACCTGTACCAGCAACTATGAGATGTAAAAGGTAATATAAGTGATAATCTTGGCTCTCCAGGAGCTTAAAAATCTTGATGCTGCAATGCTAATGAAACAGAGTAATGACTGTATGTCAAATAACTAGCGTCCTTACAAAGAGTGATAGATACTAGTATTTAATGAAACTTCAAGTACTATCTCAAGCTTCCTACCATTTGGAGATAATTTTAGCAGAGAGCATTAGTATCTTTGCTCTTTGTTCCGAAAGGCCCAAATGGTAGAAAGAATGAAAAAGTAATATTTCCCTTCATGGGACACAAGGTTTTGAATTCTGGAATCTCTTGTTCTAGAATTAATGGCTTTTTCTGATTCAGGTCCAAAGAAAGTGAATTAAGTGGGCTTATCCTCAAGAGGCAGGAGATGGCAGATTTTGTGTTTTAAACGTAGAGATAAGTAAGGCTAATAAAAGCCTGGCAGAGACGTCACACTATTCCTACCACATGCCACGAAGTGTCAGGAACACTGATAAGGCTGCTCATGCAACCAGCAGGAGAATTACTCCCAAATCCCACCTATGTCATTGAAATCGGATATTCTACTTTTCATGCGTTTGTCACGAAGCCTTCTTAGCCATTTCATGAAAATAAACTAAGGTCCAGTTTATAAGAAACATAAATTTTATTTTCTTTTATTACTATCGACTGAATTCCAGACCTTATTTACTTACTTTTTTTTTAGATGTTCTGCTATTTCCACTTTTTTCTTAATATTTTTTTTTAATTTTTCAATTACACTTGACATAGAATATTATATTGGTTTCAGGTGTACAACATAGTGACATTTATACAACTTATGAAATGATCACCCCAATAAATCTAGTACTCATCTGACACCATACATAGTTATTACAATATTACTAACTATATTCCCTATGTTATATTTACATCCCCATGACTATTTTGTAACTACCAATTTGTACTTCTTAATCCATTCACCTTTTTCACCCATCCCCCAACCCCTCTCCCATCTGGCAGCCATCAAAATGCTGTTATCTATGAGCTTATTTATGTTTTGTTTGTTTGTTTTTTAGATACCACATATAAGTAAAATCACATGGTATGTGTCTTTCTCTGACTTATTTCACTTGTATAGTCAATGCTGCCACCCCTGGCCCCTCAACCAGGGCACGTTCATCCTACCACAATTGATTGATGCTAGGAGTCCCCCACCTCCAACCTTGCACTAATTCAAGACAATTTTGCACCCTTTTCCCAGCTTCTAAGCAAGAGGCAAGACTGGTTAGGGCCATTGTTGTGACTGCATCTGCAGTTCACTTTCCCCTTTCTAACTCAGAAACTGGCAAACTTTTTATGTTTTAGGCTTTGCAGGCCACATAAGGTCAATCTCTGTCAGATAT
>NW_011888997.1:1345580-1348906 GCF_000151845.1 Pteropus vampyrus | reverse complement strand
AAAGCAATCCTGAGAAAAACAGAAGGCCAGAAGAGTCATATTGCCTGACTTCAAATTATACTACAGAGTGACAACAATCAAAGCAGCATGGTATTAGCTGAAAAACAGACACACAGACTAATGCAACAGAATTAAGAGCCCAGAAATAAATCCATATATACATGGGCAAATAATTTTTGACAAAAGAGCCAAAAAAATACAATGGAGAAAAGAAAGCCTCTTCAATAAATAATTCTGGGAAAATTGGAAAGCCACATGCAAAAGAATGAAACTAGACTGCTATCCATTACCATGTACCAAAAATTAATTCGAAATGGATCAAATACCTAAATATAAGACCTGAAACAATAAACTGCATAGACGAAAACATGTAATAAATTCATGGACCTTGGTTTTAGAGAAGATTTTATGAATTTGACCTCAAAGGCAAGGGAAGTAAAAGCAAAAATAAATGAATGGGACTATTGCAAACTAAAAAGCGTTTGCACAGCAAAAAAAAGAAAAAAACAAACTTTAAAAGTTGTCATCAAGAGAACATGGTCCCTGGGACAAAGATTATCAGCTAACAAATCCTTAAAATTCTCAAAAAATTTTGGAAAACTGTATGTTCACTTATACATTTCTAAGTTACTCCTAAGATTTTTTTAATAAAAAGTTTAAATGGTTGCATATAATTTCAGATATATCATAAATAATGGCATTTTGAAATAAGATATTCATATCAAGTTTTTAAAAGTATCCAGTAGAATCTAAATACCCTAGACTTATTTTAAAAATCAGTTAACAAACACTTTCCTAAGTTTATATGTTTCTTTTATCTCCTTAAACTTTTCCATTTCATTTCACTAACAAATTTTATCCTAATGTAATATATTTTTATGCTGGAGGTAAAAGTCATTTATACTGGAAGGTGTAATACATCTTTGCTACAAAAATATGTACATAATTTTTTCTTGTGCCCCTAGGATCTAAGAGTTTTAAAAATATTTCTTTAATAGAAACATTACAAAGAAGCAAGTGTGCAAAATCTCTGTGACATAGAGTAAGACAAAAACTCTGCCAGATATTTCATGCTTTTGTTCATTTTCTTATTATTAGCTAGAATTCTATTTCTAGCAGTCTAGAACTAGATAGCACAAACCTCATGATGGCAGTTTTCCAACCGGGTTATGAGTTATCTTTGAGAATCTGCAAAGAAAGTCAAGAAAATTGTTTTTAAGATTCTTAACTTCCACATGAACTTTTCCTGAAATATATCTGCTGAGAATTCTACATGTTCAAGCAGATTCTCTTTTGACATCTTCCTTTTTGTATATAATATCTTTACCTCCGCTCTATAAAACAAAGGCACATCCCTCATCTAAAACTTACTGTGTGGTATGTTTTCCCAGGTTGTAAAAAGTTCTAGGGTGCTAAGCAAAAGGATGGTGAGTGCTGGTTGAGTGTTGTCATATTCTAAATTCAAATACATTTGGTGAGTGGAATAATGGCTCTTCACCTCTTCCATTGCCTTGAGTATTGTAGAAGAATGCATCTTTCTTGAGAGACTGTCTTGAGAACAAGGTTTTCCATTTAAAGGTAAGTGATTCTTTCCAGCTATTTCCACTTGTCATCCTTCATCCATGTTATTACCTTGAAATGAAGATCCAAAGTATTACTAATTAGGTTGCCAATGTTTTTACATGTAACTGGAAAGTATTCCAACACTAAAATTTTTTTAAAATACTGGATGAAAACTATAAACATTTTATGTGATTTCTTTAAGATTGGAATTCATTATTTGCTCATGCAATTAAATTTATTTTCTCAAATCACTTCATAAATATTTATTTCAATTTCAGTCAGCCTAATCTTTTTCATCAACAAAATGTTTAATATTTTCTACTTCCTATAGCAAAAAATACAACTGTATGCTAATTCTTGGACTAAGTAATTTTTAGCAGTATACCGTCATTTCTTTCACAAAATAGGAAATTTGATTCTAGATTTACTTTATTTTATGCATAGTTCTTATTTAATTATACACCAAAGCTGAACCTCAGAGTTTAATACATGCACATACACCTTTACTAAAGTAATACTATGCTGATATCATACTCTTTTTTCATAAATAACTCATAATTTTACATATAACAGTCCTGCAAATTAAGAAATAAAAATGGCATTTTATAATGCTTTCGACTTAGAATATGGACAAATTAAATTATAATAGAGATGAAAATTTTTAGTCAATGACTACTTTTAGTAATCTAGGTTATAAGATGGTATTTCTACTTTATTTCACAGTTATTTTTATATTTCTAAAAATATGTATTAACACATTTATTGAAAGTGAAATCTTGAAGTTCTTTTTTTTTTTTTTTTGATCTGGCTGATTGGTTTGACAATGAGGGTTGGTTTTGCTAATTAAGTTATAGGCTGGATATTTTCCACTAATTAAATGAGTTAACTCTGCAATTCCTGAAAACAACTATTGTCAACCTCTTTGTGTCACTGACACACAAAGAAGTTGTAATTACTCCCTATCATGTTAGGTATAATATAGTCACCTCGCCCTCAGGTAAGCAGTGACCAATCTGTTTCATAGTGTTTGAGATGGGGTTGTGGCACGGAGGGCGTGGTGGCAAGGAGACCAATTGGGGGCAGAGCAGGGCGAACATCTTCACAATTCAATCATTTGAAATAACTCCAGGAAAATAAACTTTTAGCAGTATACTTTTAGCTGTACAGCTGAAAAACCAGTATATCTTTCCCATTGTAGAGCTAAAAATCTGGTATAAGCAAAATCTGTTTATTACTTAATATTTTTATAGGAAAACAAAAGGGACTTTATTGAAAAACTCTTTAAGCTAATGTCTGCTTCTTCGACTTCTGAGTATTTCATTGACTGCCATATAATGGGACCCATTAATTCATTTAGGGTATATGAAGTAGAAGAGAGTCCTTCTTACATAATAATCATGTAAACTAGGTGATATATAATTTCATATTTTCAAAATTGTCATATATATGAAATATACATGAAAAGGGATTTGGTTTTCAAAACCTAAATACTTCTGTATTCTTTGTGTTTATTATGATAAAAATATAAAGAAAAAGGAAGAAAAGTCTTTTTCATCTCTATGAAATCCTAGTAGAAAAACTGATTAAGTGCTTTAATTTACATTTTAAAAATTAATCTCGCAACATTTTATACAAAATTTTATAATTGGTTCTATAGTTAATTAAAATTTCATTAGTGAGCAGATATGAAAAGCACAGCTTATTTGAAGTATTTATTATTCCTTCTTGGATTGCTAATGAATTAAAGCCTCAAGTGCATCTGT
>NW_011888997.1:1280394-1344320 GCF_000151845.1 Pteropus vampyrus | reverse complement strand
AAGTGTCAGATGCTACTTTCAGGACTGTCTCCAAGCTTCTACCACTTTAAGAATTAAAAAGGCAAACACTATGAATGGTCACCTCAGATCCAGGAAAAGAAAGCCATGAGAATAAAATGGAGCCTTCTGGGTAGAGAAATGGACTGTATCATCATAACAAAACTCTGCTGGAAGATCTAGTTATCGTGCAGTAAAGCATATTTGATCCATTCGGTTTGAAAAATAGAAATAGCGGATGATTTCCTTAAAGGGAGAAAACTCTCCTGTTTAGTACTTCTGAGAGAACCTCTTTATGTGGGGGTGGGGGGGGTGGGGGAAGTACCATCTTTAATTAAGTGGACTATTCTCAGAATAGAGGAAAACCAGTTATAAAGTCCACTTTACATCCATGAGATATGGAGATGGAAGAAACCCTCTGACTACCCAAACTCACCTTTTGCATAAGTACATATTTTGCAGTCCTAAGCCAAGATTTTTTAATATAAATTAAGGCTGCATCTGCCTTGAAAAATGAAGGGAACTACTTTAAAATACAAAACGTTAATGACTTCATATGTGACCATGCAACTATTGTAAAACATTTGGAGTAGAATATATCCAATTCTAAAATTAAAAAATAGAGTAATCACAAAAAGTGTCCAAGCAAGTAAATCTGTTCTGTAAAGATAGATTATTTTGAGACCTGGAGAATCTAAACAATCTATCAATAATGTCAAAGTATACTTATCAGTGTAGAGCGAGGTACATTTCAATAAGAAATTTAAATCAAATTACACTCAATTTCCTCTGTGGTTGACAATGTGATGATATACAGTAGTCCCCTCTTATCTATGGGGGGATATGTTTCAAGACTCCCAACATATGCCTGAAACTGCATATCATACCAAACTGTAAATATATGCTATGTTTTTTTCTATCCATACTACCTATGATAAAGTTTAATTTATAAATTAAGCATAGTAAGAGATTAACAATAACTAATAAAATAGAACAATTAAAACAATATACTGTAATAAAAGTTATGTGAATATAGTCTCTCTCAAAACATTTTACTCATCTTTTTACTTAAAGGAAGCTCTTGATGGTTTCTCTTTAACATATCCAAATCACTGGTGCCATTACTCAGTTTTACCTTTTTTTAAAACTTTTATTTTTCAGAGGTGACATTCAATATTATTTTAGATTAGCTTCAGGTATGCAGTATAGTGTTTAGATATTTATATAATTTGTGAAGCGATCCCCATGATTAGTTAGTACCTACCTGACACTATACATAGTTATTACAATATTATTGACTATATTCCCTACAGCTTCATGACTCTTGCACTTTGGGGCCATTATTAAGTAAAATAAGGGTTACTTGAATATATGCACTGTGATACCACGACAGTTGATCTAATAACCAAGATGGCTACTAAAGTGACTGCAGGCATGTAGTATCCACAGCACGGAGACCCTGGACAAAGGGATGATGATTTATATCCTGGGCAGGACAGAGTAGGAAGCATGAGAATTCATCATGCTCCTTAGAATGGTGTAGTTTAAAATTTATGAATTGTTTCTTTCTGGAATCTTCCATGTAATATTTTTGGACCATGGGTGATTGAGGGTAACCAAAACTACAGAAAGCAAACAGCAAATAAAGGGAGACTACTGTATCTGCTGTATCTGTAAACATTTAACTCTGTGAATTTTATTTTGCCAATCTGAAATTGGTGAAATTGGTATCAAACTGACTTTTTTTCCTGCGTCAGTGCCAATGCCATTTGAGTGAACATCCTTGTCTATCCCATTAATCAATGGACCCTCTTTATGCTATATTATACCCTCACATACAATTGTGTGTTTCCATCTTTCTGTTTTTCTTCTCTTAAGTCCTTATCACATGTTTTCAAATATGTCACTTTATGATATTATCATAACTTCTTTGTTAAAAAGGTCTGTCTTGTCCATTCTTACCTGGTTATTTTCCTCTGGATTAATGTCAGAATTTTGTCAAGTTCCCCCTTAAAAAATTTATTTATTTCAGTTTGATTGGGGTTCTATTAAACCTATCATCAAATCTGGGAAAAGTTAACAGTCATTCTGACATTTTTGAGCTTTTATAATTTTCAAAACACTGTGCTAAGAGCTTTACAAAAATTTGTGATTTAATATACTCACAAAAACCCTGGGAAGTACCATTATTCTCCCTAATTTATAGATGGTGAAACTGAGGCTTGGGAACTTTAGGCAGCTCGTAAGTAGAAGAGCCAAAATCCAGGCCTGTGCCCATCTGATTCCAAGTCATGGTATTAATCATCATGATCTACTTTCTCATCAAGTATTACAGTCTGTCTCTCCACCCATTCAAGAATCCTTATGTACAAAACAGTAAAATGTTACAGTTTCCTTAATTTTCTTTACATTTTCTAAGTTAATTCCTAATATAATGATTTGTTGTGTCATGATTGTAAAATTCCCTTATTGTTTCATCTAAGTGGTCATTACATTGCTAATAATTATTGATTTTGTATAATTTTCTTGAATCCAGTTCCTTTAGTGAGATAACTGAATTCTAGAATATCTACATTAAAAAAAAAATTATACCATATGCTAATAATGATATTTTGTCTCATTCTTTCAAAACATTCTAGCTTGTATTGCTTCATGTCTAATTATACTGACCTTCTAGAATACTATTAAATAATATAGTGTAAAAAATAATTTAATGGTAAGAAAAGAGCTTTTATTTCACCATTTAAGGATGATGTAGCTCTTAGTTTGAGACAATTTTTATTATTTTCTTGAGTATTGATTTTTATATCATAAATATATTAGATTTTATTAAACATTTTTTTGGTATGTTAATATTATTTTTCCTTATTTAATCTATTGATATGAAATAAATGCAATAATATTGAACCAGTCCTGCATTTTTTTAAATACAAACTACTCATGGTGAAGTTTTTTCCACCTTGGTGGAGTACATCAATTTATTAACATTCCCTTTAGAATTTTCTTTTTAATGAAAGACGAGATTAGTTTGTCATCTCTTATGCACGAACTTTTTCAGGTTTTAGTATCATATGTGATATTTCATTTAATGATTTGCTTACTGCATCAATCTGAGTACCAGCAAAAAGCAAATATCACTGAGTCAAATCAAGATAACTGCAAAGATTAATAAAGTTACAACATACAGAGAGATGAGCTGGGAGTAGGGAGAAACCACAAGCTGTACTGCAGTACCTTAGGGCTGCTAATCCACCTAGATCTAAAGAAAAAATTGAACACATCTAGATTCTGGGAGGAGTAGTTACCAGAACCTGGAGTGAGAGAATAACTTGAAAATGGTCACTATGAGAAAACTTGTAATTTTCATTGGGAATCTTAAACAGGTAACTCCTCAGGAAGGGAGCTAAGGAAATAAATATCACAGCCTTCCTTTCCTCCTTCCCTCTTGTCTCCTGCTGGGTTTTCCATCTGTCTGGACCCCGTCCAAAAGTAGAGGACAGGAAGTCTTTTGATGTAAGGCCTCAGGTGCAGAGGGCAGGGTGGAGAAGGGGAGTGGATCGGAGGTAGGGGAGTGGCACGTGAAAGATACACAGCACACACAGGTTTTCAGTGCTCTGGAGCAAAGCATGGACTGTTGAGCTATTCCTTCAAATTTTAAATGAACAATTTTCAGACTTTGTGACTCTGGAACATATATTTTTGGATAATTGGCCTGTTTTTATTTAAATGTCTTTCCTAAAGATTACCTGAGAAAGGATTTCTGCATCTTGAGCAAATTTTATTATTTTTTCTTCAGGAAATTATTCCCATCATTGAAATGTTAGAGTTGTGCGCTCTAATAAGCATAAAATCTCTTGTGATTTTTATATACTCATTTATTGTTAAATTGTCTCTCATTTGAAACTGAGTTTGTATATTCTTTCTTATAGTTTCCATTGGTTTGGCTTGTTCTTAAGAACTAGTTCTTACGTATATTTATCGACTTAGTTGTGATTTTTTCCTTTTTAATTATATCTTATTTTTAATGATCTAGCTTACTTTTAATTTTCTAGCATATATAAATCTTCCATTTGGATTCATTAAATTTAATTTTTATTTTATTTCTATCTTTTTGAATTGCATTATTGATTCATTTCTTTTTCTTAATTTTAAGACATGAAAGTATTTATTTCTGAGTATATGTTTGGTCAAATTAGATCATTTTTGATATGACTTATATTTACTTTTTTTTTTTTACTAAGCTGGAGAATTTTTCTTTCCTGTTAGATCCTACAATAAATTGTTTAGAAGTTTTAAATATCCAAGCAATTAAAAAATTTTTTATTAAAACTGTGTTATTAATTCAAGTTTTATTTTAGGTAATCAAAGAATATGGCTTATATGGTGGTCTCCACATTCCAGAAGGTAATCATTATATTGCATTTAATATTTATCATTTCTATTTTTTTAATTTTATGGTTTACATTTAGTATCTCTATTAAAAAATATATTGATATGTTTTTAAATTTATATAAATGGTACTATACAGTATCATTTGGGAACCTACTCTTTTTTAGCTAAATTTTCTATTTTTAAGTCCATTCATGGTTCCATATAATCATAGGCTATTCATTCAAAGTGCTACAGAACTTTATATTGCATGTATAATCCAGAGCTCATGCATCTGTTCTTCTACAGATAAACAGTTCTCTCCAGTTTTCTGCAAGTATGAACAGTGTTGTAATAAACATTCTTGTGTAGATTTCTTTGTGCACATGAGAAAGAATTTTTATAGGGTACTTAGGACTGCAGCTGCGAAGTGATAGGCTATGCACATCTTCAACTTGGCAAGATATGGCAAATTATGTTCCAAATTAATTATAATGATCTCTGTATACTTTCTACTTTTGAAATTTATTGAGGTTATTTTTGACCTAGTTAAGATTTTATGTTAATCAATGCTCCTTTAATACTTGAAAAATAAAAAAGATTTTGTTTATAGATTATAAATCATATACCAAATTAATTCAAAATTATTAACCAGATTATTCAAGTATTATACGTTTTTTGTCTTCTTGCTCTAGCATAGATATATGAAGAAGTTTTAAAATCTCCCACTATACCTTTTGTGCATTTCATTTTATATTTCTAATAGATCTTGGCCTATAAATTATAAAATTTTATTGTTTCAAGATGTTTGTCTCAAGGTGTATTGTAGCTTTTGACATTTTGAAATAACTGTCTCATTCAAAGTGTTTACTTCTGCCTTTATTTCTACCTATTTTATATGAATAATGTCATTCTTGCTTTTTCAAATTAAAAAAACTATATATGTGTATATATCTTTGATCTTGTTTCATTTTATAATGGTATACTCTTGTGTAAACCCTATCCCTTAGCTTAAAAAAAAAAAAAGCTATTAGATGGAATTCATTAATATGGAGATTTAACTCATTTACATTAAATATCATAATTGTTAGGTTAGGCTTCAGTATACTTATTTCATGCATTCTACTCATGATTTTCTTCATTATTCTGCTATTATTGTTTTGAGAAATTCAAAAGAGACTCAAGTTTGTTTCTACTAGTGAATCCCAGAGTTTCGCAATGACCTATATTAACTACCAGATTCAATAACAGAGCAATATTATTTTACTTTCTCTTTTGAAAAGTAGAGATTCCTACTCTTGATCTACATGTCTCTTTCCAATCCTTGTAGATTTAATATGATGATAATAATAATGATAACAATAATAATAGCTAAATTTATTGAGTACTTACCATGTGCCAGTCACTGTTTCAAGCACCTTTTATATTAATTCATTTTACCCTCGCTATGAGTACTGCCCTTGTCCCCAGTTACAGATGGAATATTAAGCTGCTGAAAGTTTAACTTGCCCATAGTCATAAAATTTGTATGTAGTAGACCTGGACTTTGAACCAAGAAATTCTGCCAACTACTACACTAAAACATTTCTCTGAAATTTAATAACATATTCTTCTGTTTTATTATATAGATTATAACTTTAAAACACTGGATTTGACTTTTAATATATTTAGATAATTATTAAAACTTACCTTGGTCTAGGATATCCTTCATGTTTTTATTCAAATGTCATATTTAAAATTATAATGCTTCATACATCCTGTCCTATTCCTTTAATTTTTTCATTATACTTATCATGTCCCAGAAGAGTATATATTACACTTACTTATTTTGCTTCTTTGTCTCTCTCCTCCACTATAATGTAAACTCTACAGGGAAAGTCTGTTTATAGCTATTTCTCCAGCACCTAGAACAGTAATCAAGACTTAATAATCATTAAATAAATATCAGTAGAGTGTGTGAGTAAATGAAAAAAAAATTTGAGTTCTGCAGTCACTACTAGTTCTTTCCAATTGCCATTTCATCATCACTGAGTCCTTGCCTTTGATTCATTTATCATTTTTTCTTGCATATCTGAGGAGAACATCCTGTGTCCTCACTCATGAATAAAAAATTGCCTGGTTACAGCATTATTTATTTCAAACAATTTTCCCCCAGAATTCTGTAAGTTTCCTCCATTGTCTTATAATATTAATTGGCACAAAAAAAAAAAATTCTGAAGACAGTCTGATTTTTACCTCCTTATATATAAATCTGAGATTTTCTTTTATTTATTTCAATGGTAATTTTGAAAATAGAGATGTATATTCTAATTCAATATCTTACTTTTAAATCTTGCCAAAATGGTATAAAACAAAAATGCAATGTTTGAAAAGTTTGATGTCCACTGAGACATCATGTAAGTGAAAAAAGAAAGCAAAAAATGGCATCGTTAAATTTTAATTTGTAAACAGATAATGAATAATGCAATTGAAAAAAGTAAAAAAAAAAATGAACTATTAAGTAAGGAAGCTAAATTTTCCTGTAAAATGAAACTGACCTTAATTAAATTTTTAAAAATTAACATGCTATTGCTTATAAGAGTTACATCTATATCCAAAAATATCAGCAACCTAAAAGTTAGTCTCTCTATCACTCCTTTGTGACTACAGATCAGTTTATTACCATTTTATCCACATGGCTGTTACAAGGGAACAGTAATTGACAAAAAGACAACAAAGACACAACAAAGACACTAGTGCCTACAGTGGCAAAGATATCGAAACTTGATTGCACAAAAATGACTACCAAAGTAGGACATAAGGTAGCACTCTCTCAGTTAGGAGTACAGTTTCCTGAATGTACTAGTTTCTTATTGCTGCTGTAAAAAATTACCACAAACTTAGTGAATTAAAATGACATGCATATTATATTATATTATATTATATTATATTATATTATATTATATTATATTATATTATATTATATTAATTATATTGTATCATATCATATCCAGTTCTGGAGGTCAGAAGTCTAAAATGGGTTGGCAGGGCTGGGTTCCTTCTAGAGGTTCTAAGGAAGAATCTATTTCCTTGCCTTTCCTAGTTTCTAGAGACCGCCTACATCTTCAGGGTCATGGCTCCATAACACTGCTCTTTCATCGCATCTCCTTCTCTGGCTCTGACCCTCCTTGCTTCCCTCTTATAAAGACCCTTCCCTCGTACTGGGTGCACCAGGATAATCCAGGATAATGTCCCCATTTCAAGATACTTCATCACATCTGCAAAGTCCTTGTTGCCATATAAGAAAGGAAACAGGCCCACAGATTTGGGGGATTAAGACACATACTGAGTCTCCCAAAGTCCTTCTGTCTCATCGAAGAATGGAGACATTAGATGTGATAATGATAATAATCTAGTAGAAAGGAGAAGTAATAATGCCAGAGAAAGAGGACACAATAACAAAATCATTAAGAAATGAGAGGAAATAGCATCCAAAGTTACTTCTCCCATTTTAGCAGTATTTGGTACATTTTAGGGGCTTGGTAGATTTCTGTAGACATTCTAATATGCGCTATTCTGAAGCTCAAGTATTTACTTGGAAGATATCAAAAGGCAGAAACTTGTGCTACATTTGCAATATTCATAGCAAAATTAGACAAAAACACTTATCCAACAATAAATTAAAAAATATTACTTCAAAATCTTATTTAAGGGAGAAATAAGTTATCAAAATATTTGAATGATGAAAATATAAGACCTGGCGAAATTCATAAAACATTGCCAAAGTAATATTTAAAAGAAAATATACTGTTGTGAATATATGTTAACTGAGACTTATGAGAAAATAAATAAATAAAACAAATTATTAAGCCCAATAAAGCTGGAAAAGAGAAATGACTCAACTGAGAGCAAAAACAAGAATGCTTAAGGAAGGAGACAAAAATCAGTAAAAATTAATTGCCAGAAACAATAATTAAATAGGAGAAAGGGGTTAAGGCAGCTGGCTTCAATTCATCCACTTCCTTCATGGAGTGGAGGGACACACTGGGCAGAATGCAAGTGACCTTGTCAACAGAACCTCTTGGTAAAAAGATGGGAGAAATCTGTTAGGAAAAAGAGAACTTATTTCTGAAATGCCTTCAACAGGAAGTCTCTGGCTAAAGATTACTTATTGTAAATAGAATCCGAGATGTATGGGGCATGGTTCCTTGAAGAATGTCACATGAGCTATTCACCCAGGGTATAAAAATAGACATGTTTCATCACTGAAATGCTCTCACTGCAGTGCTGCTGTCAGCCTCACAAACAGACCTATCTATTCCAGGTCAGAGGGGCACAGTCAACACAGGAAGAACTATTCTCTGTTGTTCTGAACTTTTTGACTGCCTGCATCCTTGACCTTATTTAGCAAAGTTTGGTACTAGGTTAAGATTTCTATTCCAAGTGTGTCTGGCTTTTCAATCCCATCCTGTGTGTTGGTAGCTCATTAACCAACAGATAAACATCATTGATTAACCACAGGCTCGATTTTTTTAAAATTTAATAAATTATATTTTAAAAGAATGTTTAAATAAATATTTTCAAATATAACATTCATTCAACTAGAGAACAAAGTAGCACTGATAACTATTTATAAAAATAAAATATATTCAAATAAACACAACAAAAAAAGATCCGCATTAATAAAACTCAACAAGACAAAAAAACTAAAGTCACTACCTAATAAGAGTATTCCATTGTCACATATTCTTGAAAAACTGTGTAAAGGTTTTAAAGAATAACACATAGATAATATAATAATAACTGTCCAGGAAGATGTAAAATTAAAACACGGCCCAAACATATCTATAATGCAAAAACTATTTTGATTCCAAAATCTAAAAAGGAAATACCAAGAAAGATTAAGATATACCAATCTCAATTATGAAAAAATATACAAATATCCAAATATTATTAAAACTTCCAGCAATTTATCCTGGGGTTTCAAATTGATACAGCACGAAGAAAATAACCAACATGTATCATCTCCGTAACACAGAGAAAAAATGCTAAACTCTTCTACACTTCAGTAAATGCCAGGAACACATTTGACAAAATCTAGTATGTTTCAAATTTTAAGTCTAAAACTAAAGTCACTGAGAATTTATTAACTGACCGTCAAAGACTATGTCTATTTCAAGCCATGTGTTGATTTATTTAATACAAATTCACTGGAATCATTCCCTTAAAACAGAAAAAGACAATGAATGCCCCCCCTTTTAGTACATCTATATACATATATAATATATAATTATAAAACAGAATTTATTAACTGACTGTCAAAGACTATGTCTATTTCAAGCCATGTGTTGATTTATTTAATACAAATTCATTGGAGTCATTCCCCTAAAAAAGAAAGACAATAAATGCTCCCCCTTTTAGCACATCTATATATATTATAATAATACTTGCAATTCATATATTAATATTATTCACAATTACTATTCAATGGGAAAAAAGAAGTAGGAGTATAAACATAAGAATGAAGATATAAAAAACCATATATGCAGATGGAACAAATATGTATCTGGAAAGCCAAAAGGAAAAATGATTGAAACTATTACTAGAGACAATAATCCAGCAAGACTCCAGACTGTAAGATAAATCCATCAAACTTAATTGCATCTCTTTATAAAAATGATAGCTCACTAGAATAATTCAGGAACAGAATTAATTTCACTGATAACACAGGTCAACATATTTAAATGCTAGAATATTCATTTAATTTTGGTCATAAGGATTTGTGTTTTTTAATTGCATAGCAGAAAAAGATATGAATAGTTGTGGCAATATATTTGAATCTGGTTGGGAATGTTAAATGCAGAAAAGATGTCAATACTTTCATAGTTGTCATATATAATAAGTTAACGAAAATAATTAATAGCATTTCTTGCTTACTAATATATCAGTGATTATGAAAAGGCTTTAGTTGCATTTTGCATTTTCTGCTTAGTTCCTAATCCTATGAGATAAATTCTAATCTCCTTACAGACCAGAAAATTGAGAATAAGAGAAGTCAAGTATTTATCTACAATCAATAGGTAGTGAGTGACAAAGGCTGGACTCAAATGCCTACACTGGAAACTTCATACTAATTGAAAACTTGTTAGTGAATCTTTGTGAAAAGAACAGGCAGAATATAGTAGCATATTTTTCCCCTTAAAGAGGTAACAGTAAGGAATTTATTTACCAGATTTTTAAAGACCTCAGCGTTATAATTATATATTTTATTTTTTATGGCTAGCTACAAATGGTGTGTTTGATTAAAAATTAAAATACTGAAGTAATTTATTAGCATATAATCAAAATATGGGTTTCTGCCAAGTCTCTTAACTGCTCTGGGCACTGAGCCCAGTTTGGACCATATTGCCCACAGTTTCTAACTGGCAGCCACGCTGAGCCTCACTGGTGTGCCCACAGTGCAGAGCACAGGCCCATGGAAGAGGGCAGGACTTAGACCCAGCTGTGCACTGCTCTCCAGGGGCACTGGGCTTCACATACTAGGGATGGTGCAAGCAGGAAGCCTCAAGGATATATTCCCATCCTCCAGTACTCAACCAGAAGTTCACCACTTGCCTGAATCCACGCGTTTCATTAAAATAAATAAAACTTCTCTGCGTTCTTTTCTTTCTATTTAGCAGGCTTTAACTGAATCTTTAAGGTCTAAAAAGCAGCATTATTCCCATTATTCTCATGTATCATGGTTTATGCTGATTTGCCCCTATTTTATGATCTAATTTGCAATGTATAAGGTACTCATTTCTACTTCCTTAAATCTCCTGATTTTTAAAAATTTTACTTCTATAATTTTTTAACCAAATATCTTTAGATTTTGTCTTTTCTTTGCAAATATTCATCCTACTTGTAGTGTTCTTAATTCTCTAATTCTCTAATATTAGCCTACTTTTTTTCCCATGTATAGGGCATAATATCACAGGAAGGTCATAGCATCCTGCCACCTGTGAGAAGTACCAAGTTCCTGGTGGATGTGTTGGAAACAGAGAAGCCATCCTTCAGGAACCCGGCTCTGATCACGTCCCATTGGTCTACCTTTTATTTCTAACTTTTTAAAATTTCAAATTATTTATAATCCTTTTATTTCATTTTTTTTTCACACACACACAGAAAACATGATATGAAGATAAAGACAGAGTCATGTTTCTATAGGCCAAGGAACACATCAAAGATTGCCAGCAAACCACCAGAAGCTACGTAAGATGCAGAAAACAGATTCTTCCTCACAGTCTTTACAAGGAACCAACCATGCCATTTCGATTTCCTGGACTTCTAGCCTCCCAGAACTATGCAATAAAAAATTCCTGTTGTTTAAACCATTCAGTTTGTGGTACTTTGTTATAGCGCCCTGCCAAACTACCATAACCCTTATGACTTCACAATAAACTCCATTTCCATTTGAGCTAATTTGAGTGGGTTTCTGTTCTTTGCAAAGAAAAAAAAGATAAGAATAAAAAAACCTAACTTATATCACCTTTGCTGTGAGCAGAGCCAGGACCATCCTCAGAAAATTATTCTGAATCTCCTCCAGGACAAAGATAAATGAATGAGCAAAGTTTAAGTTATCTTCTAAAGAAAATGGTCAAAATAGTGTTAGCCTTAGAAACTCTGAAGGCAGATAAAACCAGAATCCTGCCTTGACAAAATAAACTCTCAAGCAACTTCAGTATGTGTGCTTAGCTTTGAGTGACGTGGTTTCTTCGTATTCCTTCCAGGATAAACTATTAGCAAAAAATATAACAGAGTAGTCACTCATTTTTAAATGGAATTGTTATTCATTGCCAAGTTAAAAATTAGGGAATAAGAAATATTAAAAAAAAATTTTAATAAAGATAAAAATTCTTAATTTTAGAAAAGAAGATTGGAAGTTATTTTCTGGCAATTATTAACTAGCAAGGTCATGCTATAGCGTATTAAACAAAAATTACCTTTCTGTCTGTCATAGTAAGCGTATGCATACAGCGCAACCAAAAGTGGCACTAGAACATCAAAATATAAATTTAAAACAGGCGGAGAAGTAATGAGGAGCTGGTAAAACATAACCACATGTTAGCAATTTCTAACGCCTCTATCTGGCAGTAGCCATTAACTGCTCTAAATCCCACAGAAGTCTAATGACTCTGAATGAGTATCCATAAAAGCCACAGATTATCTAATATCGTCCTTGATTTACTAGGTACGAAGTAGCCATATATAAAACCTGAGTTTTAGATAAAATATTGGCCTGAGAATCCCAGACTTTAAACAAGTAGTAGACTCAGAAGGAATATGCCACAAATAAAACTATAATTTGGAGAAACTAGCAAACTGCCTTTGTAAATACGGGATACGGCTTTTGTAATAGAGTTTAATACTGTCTGTTTGCTAAAGACCAGGGTTTTATAAAACTCATCACTTTATATAAACAACTGCAAGCCTGTTTTTCTTTCTAGAAGGTAAAAATTCTTTGACTAATGACTAGTCACACATATATGTGTAAATCTTGGAGATATCCAGCGCCATGCTTCCTAAATAGGGATTTGTTTTTCTAAGTTCAGGTTACTAAATTGGCTGTTATTTCATGGAGACTTGCCACCTTAATATTGTGTCTTCTAATCCATGAACATGATGTATCTCGCCAATTTATTTGTCCTCTTTAATGTTAGTGTTTTATAGTTTTCTGTAAGTTTTGAAAATCTCTTGTTAGATTTATCCCTAAGTATTTTATGTTTTAATATATTATACATTATATTTTTATTTCATTTTCCAATTGTATGTTGCTAGAGCATAGAAATATAATATACTTCCATACATTGACTTAGTAAATTACAGCTTTGCTAAATTTACTTATTCATTCTAGTAGTTGTCAGATTCCTTAGGATTTCCTCCATTCAAAAAAAAAGTCATCTGAGATCCTCCATTAAAAAAAAGTCATCTGAGAATAAATAATTTTGACTCTTTGTTTCTAATCTTGATCTTCTATTTCCTTTTCTTCCCTCATTGTCCTAGTTAGGCCTTCCAATACAACACTGAATATAAATAATTACAGCAGAGATCTTTTCCTGGTTCTTGATCTTGGGGGTGGGGGGAGCACTCAATCTTTCACAATTAAATATGACGTTAGCTGCAGACTTCTCATATATATCCAATTGATCTTCTTAAGATATAAATCAGGCCACTCATTTACCCAAAATCCTCCAGTGAGTTCTCTAATCGTTTAAAATAACTTCTTAAATCCTTAAAATGCCTTGCATAATTTGGTGTTCTGTTATCTCTCTGAACTCGTACCCTACCATTCTTCCCCATTATCAGTCGACAATACTGGCTTTTTGCTTTCAACACTACAAACATGCCCCCCACCCCCACCCCCAGTGTTTCTGCACTTGTTCCTGCTGCCTAACTGCTCCCACTACTAGACAGCCACAGGGGCCACTCCATTCTAATCTCTGCTCAAATTTTACATTATTACTGAGACCCTTCTTGACCACTTAATATAAAATAGAAACCCCACTCCCACCTTGCCTAAGTATTCCCTAACCACCTATTCTGCTTTATTTCCTCCCATACATCTTAGGACCATCTAACATATTCTATACTTCTTTATTTATTTGTACATCCTTTTCCCCTTGAGGGTGGTAACTTTTTCTGTGACAGAACTGAGCACATGGTTTGTGTTTACAAAGTGTGTACTAAATGAAAAAAATAAAAATCTAGTTTATGTTTAAGTGTAAAGGAGGCTCACCTTGCTTGTTGCTGCTTAATAGGGACAATGGGAAGCAAAACTGTCATCATCAAAGAACTCAGAAAGTACCTAAAATCTTATATAATCTAAATCATACTACAACTTTCTTAATATTCTAATATAATGATCTGGGCTTGGCAATTAAAATAGGGAATGAGACTAGATTCTGGAATATAACTACCTGTAGCTTTATTGTCATAACTGAGCTCAAGGAAGAATTCTTAATTGGAATCTTAGAGACATTTTTCTCAAGTTAATAATCCAAAGAATGCTGCCTTGAACTTTGTCAACCCCAGATCTCTTTCTAGTTGATCGCAGACAATGCTTTTTTAAAAGCACAGCTGATTGAAAAGCTTACATTAAATAAAGACTTTTTGATTCTTTATTTGATTCTTCCTGCAGAACTATGTATGGCCACTCTGGCAAATACTTACCAATTTATTTACCCTTATGAATTCTAGTATCCTGGTCTCATCTAGATGGATCTAGAGTATACTTTATCCTATTTTTTTAAAGGTGATCAATTTTCCAAGATTATAATGCTACTAATTTATTAGTTAATTGGAGATGACTTCTAAGTTCTGTTATTGGTTTATAGGGGGTGTTATGAAGACTCCCAAAATGGTAGAAACAGAAAAACAATATTACTCCAGGAAGAATATATATAAAAGGGGATCTGCTAGCTATAAAAGCAGAAAGGAAAAAAAGGTTACAACAGCTAACATTACACTCCTCACAGAAGAAATCTCTGGCTCAGTGACTGAATCCGTTTTGTTCCAGAGACAGATATAATCCATTCATTGCGGAAACAAATGCATGAATCAATCTCATTAGAGTGACATCATGAAATATTGAGTTTACGTTACTAATGCTTTCTGATTACAATGTTGTGCAAGAAAGAATAAACTAGCTAGAGAATAAAAGTGGTCTTGTCACTTGATAGAGTTTCTATTTTTCTTTTTTTTTTTTTTTGTCTCGCATAAACTTACAGGATTTTACTCTCAGGCCCATATCATGGGAGGCACGGTCTATATAAGCTTCATCTATATTCCCAAATGGATATTCTGAACAACACTTAGATCTCTTATTCCACTGAAGCTTTACGGTTGGTTTTAGGTCTCATAAAAATGCGATATAGTGTCATGTGTAGTATCATTTAAACAATTTGTAAGACCGTTCCCCTGGAAAGTTGTACTCTATTCAGGAATCCATGGCCACAATTCTGGAACAGGTTCCTGAATAGCTAAAGTCTCAGAGAAAAAGGCCCGTTCTTCAAAAGGGACTTCACAATCAATGTACAAGTTTAAGGTATTTAATTTGACATCTTTATTTAAAACAACTATTTATTAATTGCTTTTGATTGCCTGCCTCTGCAGTTAGATTAATTTTCCCATTCTGCACAGTGTATCATCTCATAGAAAAGATTATAATAGTGTTTCATCTGCTGATATAATATCAATAAAATGTACAGTAAATCGCCACAACTATTCTCTTCCAGGAAAGTAAGTATGTTCACCAGAAACCATATCATATACCAGTGGTCCCCAACCTTTTTGGTACCAGGGACCTGTGCTCCTATGAGAATCTAATGCCTGCTGATCTCTGGTGGAGCTGAGGCGGTGATGCTAGCGCTGGGGATTGGCTGCAAATACAAATGAAGCTTTGCTCTAGCCGCTCACCTCTTGCTGTGCAGCCTGGTTCCTAAGAGACCATGGACATAACAGATACCAGTCTTGGCCCGGGTGTTGGGGACCCCTGTCATGTACAACATTCTTTATTATTCTTTTGAACAACTGAATTAGGAGATATTAATATTTATTTCATTATGTGGAATTTAATATATGTCATAACAATCATGATGTGTAGCCCCAAACAGAAAACAACATTGAAACACATCCTACCCTCATTCCACAATGATTAAGATAAAATATTTTCTATTTAGATATATATAAACAGTAGCTCCCAGCAAGATACTAACACCATCCTAAGGGAATATCCTCTCATATTCCTTCAGGAGAAAATGTATCTGAGAAAACTGAGACATCATCTAATTATAAAAGAATTCTTAGCTAGCTCTAGGCTCTAATCTTAATGAAAAATACAAACTTCAGTCATTTACTTATGTATGATTGAAGATTTGTCTCATGCTGATTTTATTTTAATGGAAATAATCCCCATAAAGAATAAAGATGCTGCCATAAGCACCTTTAAGGATAATTTGAAAATAGATATCTTAGTAGCAGGAAGGAAAATATAATTTATGTGTAAATATTCCTTGAACATTTCTATATAATCAAACTTTAGTAAGAAAAGTAATGCCCCAATAATAACTGAACCGTTGAACATATTTTTCTAAATGCAAAAGAAATACGGATGTATTATTTCCCAATCATAGAAACTGACTTAGATCTTTTGTTTTTATTCATTTTTTATGTTCATCCCACTTTACCTTATTCTACAATGTTGAGGCAGATGAAACTGCTATAATGATATCATTGCAGAATATCAAGTATTTTAGGTTCTATATTTGGGGATGTTTGTTTATTAAACAAAATTAATCTAGTAATCTTGAGTACATCAAAGTTAAATTAATTAAAATTATGTTCTAACTCTTAGAATATAATGGGCAAAGATCAGTGTCTTAGGTGCTAGTTCTTAGGTTAGAGACCTTGATCCAGCCAGAAAAGGGTACTAACTCTTAGCATAAATACTTTTCACTTTATGGAAAAGAATTTGATTTTAAAACTTCATAATCAGATTAGCTCCATCACCAGATATGTCTTTGATGATTCTTATTTATATCAATCCACTCTCGCCTATCAAGGTATAGAGATGTACAGCTTTATCCTTGGTGCTTTGTTGGAATCTAGCATGCTCAGTTTTTATCATCTCACCTTTTCAACATGGACTTGATTATGGAGATAAGGGAAAGACAATATACCTATAGGAAACTGTCTATCTTTATAGAAGCAGTTATTTCATTTAGTTCATGCTAGAGAAAAAAACCTCCAAGCCTAATAAATTAAAAATATCTGGCAATTTGACCACTTGAAAGAGAACCAGAATCCTAATTTAACCTCCTTTTGTGTTCATACAAAAAATAAAATGCTAAAACTTAATCTAAAAATTTTGCATTCATTATTCATATCCAGTGCCCAGAAGAAAGTGATTAATGCATACGAAGCACCAAGGTCAAATTTATTTTGGGTACAACATAATGTACCTCCGTATTTCAGGCTACTGCCATGGCATGAATTCTTAATGTCCCCATAACATTAACTTTATATTCAATCACAATTTAGAAATTATTAATGGTTATACCATGTTAAGATGTAGAACCAATAGGGGCTATAGAATACCAACAATAAAAATTTTTAAAAAAGGCCATCAACTAGTTATATTTCAAATATTTTATGTTTAAAATATTATTATACATGTTTTTAAAGTATTTCTGGTACATTCTAGCTTTTTCTTGTCTCAGGAGCCTAGCTTGTGGGAGACCGGGGAGGAGACACTGTCACTTACACTTATAATCTCCCTCTATTTTCAAATAACTTTACCATAACACAGCTTTATCTCATTAACAATAGATATCCCATCACTTTTCAAATTAGACATGTTTCACTGAATTTGGTTGCAATGCGAATTTATACAGAAGTCCTATATTTTTCAATGTCCTCCCAAATATAATAGAATATGTGACGTCATTGAAATGGTTCACTCTATAAGCTTTTGGCATAAAGGAGGTTCAAGGGGCAGGAAAACCACAGTCACCAGAGGCTCCCCTTGGCCTGGAGAACTGCATGGCTCCGACTGCCCTATGCTTTGGCTGCTCAGATCAGAGCCTCTGAGGCTTGTGCCCCCCCCAGTGAGAGCCACAGCCCCTAAAGCTCAGGACCAGTTCTTTTTTTATTATTAAATTTATTGGGATGACAATAGTTAATAAAATTATATAGGTTTCAAGTACACAATTCAATAATGTCATATGTATATTGCAATGTGTGTTCACCACCCAAAGCCAAATTTCCTTTTGTCACCATATCTTTGACCCCCGTTTCCTTTATTTACCTTCCCTCCCTCCAGTAACCACTAAATTGTCCTCTGTCTATGAGTTTTTGTTTGCTTTGTTTGTTTGCTGCTTTCAGTTTTATATTCCACATATGAGTGAAATCATATGGTTCTCAACTTTTTCTGTCTGATCCTTGGAGGCCCATGATAGAGACACATTCCCCTCAGTCAGAAAACCCAGGACCCACTAAAAACTACCTGAATAGACTCAGGCAGGCCAGTAATCAAGTATACAATCCTTAAATCAAAAACTCTGAAATCCAGAAAGTTCTAAAGCCCAAAAGTATTTGGGCAGCAAAATGGAACTGACATGAATCATCTGACTGCAAAACCTGACCTGAACTGGTGTGGGGCTATTTATAGACTTCACTTATCCCACTTTAGGTGAATATTCATGTTGCTCTGCCAAATATGAATCTGATTATGGGGAGCACCAGACCTTGCTGGGACTGTTTATATAATACATGATATTTGCACTGTATTGCCATTTAAATTCTGATACTCAAAATACATCTGGCACCAAGGGATTCGGATAAGGGATAGGAAAACAATGTCTTGTGAAACTACATGGACATGAATTTAAAACCTGAATCTGCTGCTAATTACTAATTATGTACCTTTGGATAAATTATTTAACTTCTCTGAACTGGGTTCTTCATCTATAAAAATGGAGAAATCATCGAGTGCTACAAATGCTTTGATGTTGATACTTGCCTAACTCGAGAATCACTTTTTCAACATGATGTTTTCCTACAAATTCACTCTCCTCTGTCTGCCTCTGCTCTCACCAAATACCAGAACCCAATGGCTTACTTGGAAATTCTTACCTTTACCGAGACCAAATGTTGCTCATGCCCTTCTCCTTTTGTTTGGGTACTTACAATGTCTAATCTAACAGAGCTAAACTGCAACAACATACTCTTCTATGAACTATAATAATCTAGGTTTTGTGGACCTCAAGGACGAAAATCACATCTTTCCTTTTCCGGAAGTACTAGCGCATGTTTGGGGTAGGGCGAGGAGACCACAGACTCCCAATTTCAAATGTGACTCTATCACACATAAAACACAGATGTCAGAGAATGAGAACGGAAGTGTGTACCCATCAGAGGCTGGGGAATACTTCAACCCAATTCCTTAATGCATTGTAATTGAGATTACAAACTTTCCCCTCTCCTGTTGTCTTGATGTCAGCGGGGCTGAAGAGGGGCTTGGTGACATTCAGGTGGAGGGAAGAACCCTAATGCTACTGGACAGGAGAGAAAAGACTAGTCACAAGTTGGCAAATACCAAAATGAGGTTTCCATAATTGTCCAGTAAGATACTAAACATGTATAAAAGCCCAGAGTGTTTGTCCAGGGAATCACACATGATGGATCTTTTTGGTATTTGAGATTTTAACCAGCTCTGTGAGCTACGCAGACTGATTTTTTTCATTACACACTAATTGGAAGATGTCTGACAAATCCTTCTCAGATGTTAAATGTAACATATTCAGTAGTGAAAAGTATAGCATAAAATCAGAATCTAGGTATTTGAAGAGACTTTAAAGATTATTCTAATTTCCTGATCATTTCACAGATGAAAAACTGAAGCCCAGAGAAGCTTAGTAACTTGATTAAGTTTCACAGCTAGTAAGAGGCAGAGGCTGAAGGACACAAATCTTTCCATCCAATAAGAATATAAATAAATGACAGCCTATGTCTCCACTGGAGGACAACTGTATTAAAATTTAGTATCCTTGGACATGTAGTAGTGCTGCTGTAGAAGGACCATGGGAGATGGAAGTGGAGACTGGGTTCTAGCAATGGCTGTGCCATTAATTAAGGCAAAGCAAAATAGAATCTGTGGCCCTTCCAGTTGTGAGATGTTAAGATGCTATGGATCTTCTCAAGAAACATAAAAGAAATGTAATCTCTGAAGATAAGAACCAGAAATGACACTTAATTCTATAAGAATCGGATCCAATGGTTTTAAGTATTCAATTCACTATTAAGTAAAAGAGGTTTTGGTCTGATTGCTCCAGATCTAAATGTATGTTATATTTGAACACATGACCAGACATATTTTTAAATTGTAGAAGATATTTTTTCCTCTTGGAAACTATTAGTAATTTTAATTTAATGCACACATACACAAGCCCTCAACTACTTATGTCTGTTCAAAAGAAACCATGCTGAGCTTCTCTGTCAATGACTTCTAATCAGAGAAGCCTTCTATACGCTCAGCATAAATAGGTGATGAGAGCAATGAAAGGGCAACACCGTTGGCTGCAACACTTGACATTTAATTTGACTGTATAAGATGCAGGCCCCTCTGGAGAGGAGAGGAAGTTATTAAGAGACTCCAGAATACTTTATAAAATCCTACCCTCTTGCTTTTCTTTTCTTTTTCTTTTCTTTTTTTCTTTTTTTCTCTTTTTTCTTTTTTTTTTTTTTTTTTTTAATATTCAGTACACCCTGTTTGGGGAACCCCTTGC
Source organism: Pteropus vampyrus (assembly GCF_000151845.1). Taxonomy (NCBI): domain Eukaryota; kingdom Metazoa; phylum Chordata; class Mammalia; order Chiroptera; family Pteropodidae; genus Pteropus; species Pteropus vampyrus. The sequence goes on along the minus strand of NW_011888997.1, from coordinate 1,323,654 downwards.
TCTTTATTCTCATTTATGTCAATTCGATTCTTTTTCCCCGTAGACTTATGCTTCCTCTTGTTAAACTAACATTCTATGAATTCTTTAGATATCAATTCTCACTAGAAATCCTTCGATATTATTGAAGTCCTGTGTTTGCTTCTTTAGACTTTCTTTTTTCCCTGCTCATATTATTTACTTGAAACCATGTAATATACTTTAAAATGTGTGTTCACATTACCTTTTGGAGGAAGTACTCTTATCCCATGGGAGAGTGTACAGTGCAACAGCAAGCTTCCCTCCAAAAACCCTTATAAAACATTAGGGGGTGATTATTTGAATTACAAAAGGACTTCTTTAAAAGCTATTCCCTTGGTGCATTTAAGTGTTTATTTACTGATCCCTCAGACCTCTTGTAAATGAAGTGGCTTAAATAGCTACTGCCAAATGAAGGTCAACATAAGGCAGCTAGGACATTACAGGGAAATCAGCAGAAACTTCTATTACACTGCACTTAGCACTAATCTCATCCTTAGGCAAAACAAAATATTCTTTTATAAGATATAGTCGAGTTCACCTTAAATAATGAAAGGAATACTAGCTAGAGATATAAAAGAATCCTGCTATTTCTGGTTCATTAAACATCATCCATAAAGTATGGATTGTTGGCAAGAATCAGAGAAAGATCCTTTAAAAAAATCTTAGGACACTGAAGTATATTTTATTCACTAAACTTACAGTTCCTTTCAATACTGTTAATGATAGAACCTATCTTAAAGTTTATTGAGGGAATTATAATAGGATATTATTCAATAAAATGAATAATAATTATGACTACTTTTAATAATGTATATTTGTATCTTAAAGAATTAAGGACTTCTTATAAACTGTGAGTTTTGTTTTATCCTACACACGTGCTATTTTTTGCAAGGGAAAAATTGATCAGACACACTCGGACTAGTTCAAATTCATATTTCTACTTTAACAGCTGAATCCCCTGGAAACTTGATGGTTGTTGTGGGTCTTTCAATTGGTCCAAGCGGCCTCTTATACCAATACAGTCTATACCAACACCACAAACAGAGAAACATACAGATAGCACTATCTCAGCAGGAGTCATTTGAGTCATGATGAGCATTGAAAATGCTGAAAGGGTAGTAGGTTTTGCGATTAATAAAGCTAGAGGGTTATGAGAGAATGTACAAGACCCAGCATCTGATTTTATTTCAAAAAGTCAAAACGCCAGACTCTCCATGTTCTTGGTAGATAGTTTCCCTGCCATAGAAAGCTTGCACAGCAGACTAAAAAGTAACAAGGATTTAAATGTGGAATTCATAACCAAACATCAAAATAAGGAAAAATGTTCCATTTTTGTGTTTCTATTAGAGAGACTGCTGTAGTGAGTCAGCCATCAAGGAACAATATAGTGAAGCTTTGAGTATCAGACTTGCTTGAGTCAGTCCAACAAATGTGATTTTTATCAATCAATTATTCAAAAGTCCTGAGTTTTATCATAAAAGCAAGGGCTGCATAATTCTCGGAGTTACGAAGCTCACTGGGTTTGAGGTGATGCTAGAGGCCCTTCGGGACCAGGTCTAAAAAGTAGAGTTTTGACCTGAGTCACCATGATGGATTTGAGAAAAGAGGATGAAACATACACTGAGAAAATTAGAGTACTGAGAGAACCACATGCAAACATTTGAATAGATAAGACAGTGTGTTAGCAGCTGCTGTGAGCACATAACACTTAGGCGAGGGTGATACATTTGTTGTCTATTCACAATGATGCTACATAACAAATTAGCCCCAAAATCATAGCTTAAAACAATAGACATTTATTTAGTCACAAGTCTGTGAGTCATCAATGAGGCTGGCAATTTTGGCTTGGCAGTTCTGGCCTTAGCTGGGCTTGTTCACGTGTCTGGCTATCAGCTGTAAGTCATCTGACCTTAAATAGTCTCAGTTGGAACTGGAGCAATTCTGAACTGGCAAGCTAGTGACTCTCTTCTCCAGCAAGCTAGGCTTTTTCTCAGTACAAAGGCAGAGGAGCAAGAGAGAAAGCAAAAACTCACGAGTGTTTTTTCAAGCCTCTACTTGCATCATATCTGCTCATATCTCATTGTCGAAAGCAAGTCCTATGACCAAACTCAGAATCAAGATGGTAAAAGATACTCTGCCTCTGTAGTAAGAGAAAAATGCAAAGTCATAAGGCAAAGGGTATTGTGTCAGTTATCGATCGTTCCATTAAAAAAACACCTGAAATCCTAGTAACAGAGAACAATTATCATTTAATTTATTCACTATTTGGGGTGATTCTTTTGTAGATATTTCCTGGGCTTAATCAACATAACCAACAATTTAACTTAGGCTGGATAATTTATGATGTCCTTACACATGAGTCTGACAGTTGGTATTGTCTGTCAACTGGACCACGTATTATTAGTAGCCTAACTTAGGATTCTTGATGATGGCTGGTCTACAAAAGCAACAGAGGAAGAAGCCCCAATGAACAAGTGCTTTGTGTCATGATTGCTTATGTCCTATTAACCAAAGAAAGTCCCACAGTCAAAGGAAATTACTCACCCAAGACCAGTGTCAGTGCAGGAAGAGATCCCATAAGGGCATGGGACACAGGGAGCATGATTATTGGGGACTAGTAATAAAACAAACCACTACAGGCAGGAATACAGGGAAAGAATCAAAGTAATGGCACTACCAATGTGATCAATCTACCACAGGAGAGATGTAGAAAGAAAATTTTTAAGAAACTTTTGCAGCACTAAGACTGTATTTCTCCTGGCATTTTCAACAATAATAATATAAAAAAGCTTTCCCCAAGGAGTTTTGGTGAGTGTTGTTATATAATAGACTTTACCCTCAGTGTATGTATTTTTCAACATATGCCCTAAAGCAATAATTACTGCATGGGTGCTGGGCCCCTACTGAATAAAATACTTGGTCCCAAGAACTCAGCAATAGGATGCAGTAGGAGTGGCTCTGCTTACCACACTTCCAGTGACCCATCTGGGGAATTTATGTTCCCTACCCTTACACATCTGGACTGTGCAAATGTGGAGGTTCTGGTTCCAACGAACACAGTAAGTTTTGGCTATGACCTAAAGCCAAAGCCAAAGCCAAAGAAAGGGCTCACCACACTGGCAGGGGAGAATGACCCTAAGCAGCAGTAGGAAGCAGTTGCTCTTCCACACGTAAGCAAGAACACACTTGGCTCTTTAGATCTCTTGGTACACCCCCCACCCCACCCCTCCGCCCCACCAAATTTTGATGACAAACGAACAAAAGAGCTGCATCCCTAAAAAAGCATGATAACAAGGGGCTCAAAATTCTCGGCGATAAGGGTCTAGGCTACCTCCAATAAGCCACCAGGCCAGCAGAGGTGCTAGATGAGGGTTAAAAAAACCTAGAATGGGTAATGGAGGAGGAAGATGAATGTCAGCTGCAGCCCAGAGACCAGCAGCAGTGGTGGGGTAGCAGTTTCTTTTCACATTTCATTTCACTGACCTCTGTCTTGTAAGTTTCCCAGAAAATGATAAAAGCCAGAATCCTGGAGATTCTGTTCCTAAATGGGGTGAACTTACTTTAAGAAGCAAGTGGATCCAAGCAGCATATGGTGAAGAGTACAGGATGTGGTGATATCTCCTTCATGACTAAGGCACTCGTTTTTCCCCAGCTGCCAAGAGTTTTGGCTGCTGATACCCCCAAGCTGTGTCCCTCTCTGGGAACTATCCTCAGTCAGGGGAGCCAGCTGATCTAGGTTCATGGCCCCTCCCCTGGGGCAGACCACATCCAGTGCCTGCTCAATGAAGGGGGACAAAGGCCCAGCCCCTGCTTCAATTTAGAACAACTAGAATGGCCATCCCAGGTCCAGAGCTCCCTGTAAAGTCACCAGAGGCCTTTACCACAACTGTATCACAGGTCAGCTTTTCCCTCTGCTTCTCCCTGTCTACATTGCTTCCCTCAGATGTTGTCCTGAGTGAGAAAGCACACCTCAGTAAACTTCCTGCTCAGAAATCTGTCTCAGAGTCTTTTTTCCAGGAACTCAACCTGAGACTCTCTGCTATCAAAATGAATATAACAGCTTATAGTCCTTCCTTTTGGAGGAAGGTGTTATAACAAGAGAGCAGATGAGAGGAAGAGTTATGCTCACAAAAACCCTATAAGCTAGACTATATTACATATATTTTATAGATGAGGACATGGGAGCTTGAATAATTTGGGAGATTTCTCTGAGATCATTCATCATGACTGTCTCACCCACGAATCTGTATTTTACTACTGCATTATTCATAAATAACCCATTCCCCTTATATGGCTCTTTACCAGGCTGGAAATGAAAAAATAAGAATAAAATTTTCTGCTATCCTCTCCCATACACTCTCCGTAAGCTAAGTCTATGCTTAAGCCAGGATAAGAGACTGTCTCTTAATAGCATCCACTTCAATTGAGTCTCTAATAACTGTTACAAGTTACACATAAGGCTCTATGAAAAGACTATAGGAGAAGTAGCTAAGTAGCATATAAGCAGCATCCTAAATATTGGAAAAATGTCTTTGTATTAGTACATCTTTCACACACCTGAAGAACTGATGGACCGAAAATGGCCTGGCAGAGATTCTGCTTCCAAATGATGAGTGATCTAATGCATTATATAGAGGACTGTCTTCTTTATTTACGATTTAATTTAATCTAACAGGAAAGGTAGGAAAGAGTTAAAGGAGGATAGGGAAAGAGGGTGACATGGAAGGAAAAAGAAACTGAAATGTTAATATCGGTTATATCTAAAGATAGAACTAGGGGATTTTTATTGATCTTTTCTGAATTTTCTATAATTAACATAGCAGTACAATAAGAATAATGAAAAAAAGTGTAAGATTTTCTGCTTTATGCTCTTCAAAAGGATGGAAGAAACACTGTTGGGAGGGCGTAGCTAGAGAAACAAAGCTAGATGACGTTCTGAGGTCCCGGAGTACCCTAAAATGGGCTATTAGGACGCCCTTCTGATACAGGCTCTTCCCAGAGAAAAAAATAGATTATAGAAAAGTGATCCTCATTTCCCATCCGATTTAGTCTACTTTGCTTTTTGTGAGCTGTAGGTCAAAATTTGCAGAACTTTATGTATTCATGAACATAGACTGAAAGTCGGCAGGATCATGAACTGGGAACAGTAAATGTGTCTAAAATTTTCAAGAAAGATAAAAAAATTATTAATAACCAAGTTAATGCTGTTATTCTATTAAAAGACAAGATTGGAAAGTGAATTTGTATGAAGGTCTTTATAAGGACTTTACAAAGAAAAACATAACTGGTTGCAACGCCTTACCATTTTCACTATAATGCCTCTACCAGGTTGATTTTACCAAATTGCATGCTCAAACAGTATGCCTATTTGTGTAATTTTTTTTCCAGCCTGTCACTGATAACCCTATTAAATGAGCTGATTATTTAATTGTCTTATCATAGCATCTAGTAGTCACAGCCACAGGAAGATAATCTGGGTAAAGACATGAAGAAAAAGATCACTTTATTTTTATATCATCTATAATTTATTTTTTTACAACATACCCTAGAATACAGTTTTTCATATAATTCAGAAAAAGAATATTGGAAACAAGCTCCAGCCTGTCAAATAAGATTTTATATGACTAGCTTATCTGGAGCTATTCTATTAAATGTTCTATGCTCTGAGATGTCCTCATTTCTGAAGGGCAAATGAACCCAGCAGGTGACTGGGTAATTATGACTTCTGATTCAGAGCTCATTTTTAAAAACATGAACTGTTTAATGCTTGCTGATTGCCATCCCTAACATTCCCTTGTTTTCAACACACTCTTCCTCTCTTCACTATCTGAATCCCACTCTGCATCCAGAGAGCCCACTTAAAGAGAATCTGCAGCTACGTTTCAATCCCCTAGATGTCAAGAAGACTTACTATAATGTTAATTTTCAAAGACATATTTGGAATCCTGTTTTCCTGTTCCAGATGTAAATTTTAAGAAATGGTTTGAAGAAAAGCATTCTTAATAATAGAATGAAATGAAAGGGCGCTGCTGTCAAGGAGAGACTCTGCTGCATCTAAAATATGCCCCATATGAGCGTCCTGAGGAAAGGCTACAGCAATAGAAGCAATTACTCTCCTACTCTGAAAATTTAGAAAAACAAAGCCAAGCAAGAGAACGACAGTGAAACAGCTCACAAACAAATCAACTCTCCCAGCATATTCTTCTTTATTAATACTTCTGAGATATTTCTGGAATTCTGAATATACTGTCTTTTTATTATATAGGAAATCCTAGATTTTATTAGTTTATAACCTGAATGCAAAAGATAAAAATGAGAATGTGTTAAACTATAAAGTCTTCTACAATTTTCAAATACTGTGGGCACACTCTGACCTTTATCTGACTAAAGTATAACAGTACTTGGCAACAGCTGTTTGACAAGAGAAGAAAGTGCTTATCTCAAATTCTAACCTCTTGAAGAAGGTAGGTGTGTGCCCATCTTTAAAAAGATATTTTTATAGTAACTAGAAATTCAGGAGCCTCCAATAATGCTACAAGGTGTCTCTTCATCCACTGACTCCTCAAGTGCTTTATCACTTGTCATTTTGAAGATGATCATTAATCAGAGCACTCTGCACTCAAGCCAACTTGTAACCTATGGGCTTTTTACAAACATAAGCTACATCAATAAAATGCAGCTGTCGCAAAGTGAAGTGTGGTTGTTCATTATAATATGAGTGAGTAGCAGGCTAAAGCAGGAAGACAAAGGTGACTATCATATCCAGTCAAAAATGCCAGCATATTTTTCTCTTCCTAAAGTCAATTTGATATCTAAAGTATAAGTATCAGGTGTGGAGGAAATAAACACTCAAGGGCTTGAAAAAACACAGAGGTAGCATCAAAAGAATTGAAAAACACAGAGCAAGCAACAAAAGACAGAATAGGTATACAGAAGGTAGCATGAGGATTATACTGAAAGGCTAAGTTCTTAGCTATTCAGTACAAACAGTCCCAACTGGTGTTTTGGGTGCTAATTACAGATACTAACTTGTGAGATTGGTTGGATCCCGTGGTTAACTGTTCATCTCACCTCACGCCAACCTGGAAACTGGACTTAGTACTTTGAAATGTCCCAGGCATCCAGATGCTTAAATGTACTACCTGCACACAAAAAGACATGTTATTGAGTGTTTCATGGGGAGATGGCAAAGAGGGTTTACATTCCGTATGGTATGGCCAAACTTGAACCATTTCCCCAAATGTTTCCTCTCAGTGTCACAGTCTATCTCTCCTTTTTAATACCCGCTCTTTCATCTTTTCTAGTTAGGCTCTAAGACTAAGACCTGAGCCCCTTTTCTTATGCAGAGCAACTGAAGTCTCTAACTTGCCAGCCTCACATGTTTCAACCAAGCAGGTAAGGTACCCACCTACTAGGAAGGTAGGAAAAACCAAGAATGCTAAGTCAGCCTTTAAAAGGGACTGGATCCAAAAGTAAAAACACCACCAGACACATTAGGAATCTTTGTCTTGTCTCAGCTCGCTCTGTTCATTTGCTTTATTCTTCTCTCTATATTATCTTCTCTCTCCTCTGAATCTTTCTTGTTCTATAAAAAGTGAAGACTTCCAAAGAAAGAGATCTTTGTTTTAGAGATGAGTGGTTTTCAAGTCTAGTTATGCATCAGTACATTAATATAGATTCCTAAGCCTCACTCACAAAGATTATGATTTCAAAAGTCTGGTAGGGCTTGAAAATTTATATTTCTAAAAGTTCCCTCGGTGGCTTAAAGATTAAGCTCCTAAAACCCTCCCCCAAAAAGAATATGGCAACATAAATAAGATAAAAATGTATTTCTTTCTCCCTTAACAGTCCTGACATGAGCAACCCTGATAGGCAGAGTAGTTGGGCTCCACCTAATCAGTAAAGATCCCAATTTCCTCCTTTTTTGTTCATCCTCACAGCCAGGTTCCAATCAAGACTCGTTTTCACAAACATAATGCCTAAGGTCTTGCCTTTGACTGGTCAAAGTGAGTTCACCGTCATATTCACTTTCCAGCTCTCGAAAAAATAAAGAGTAGAAGTCAAGCCAAGCAAATTTTTATCAGCAAGCGAGGCAGAAGTTGCCTACACCGTTTCCACCCCGTTCTCTTGGTAAAGATTTACATTTGACTGGGAATGTAGACTGTAGCTGGACAGCCATGTGCCCAGGAAGATGTGGAAAACAGATGTGGAGGAAACCCAAGTGCCTCAAGTGTTTCTAATGCACGGGTAGGTTTGGAAACCACTAAACAAAGTATGGTGACTTTCTACCCTATTCTTCATTTCACATAATATCAGCCATCATCCAGAGGAGAGGGCACTCAGCTTAGAGTCAGAGGACCCATGGTCTAGTCCTAATTCTGTCACTAACTGTGTGACCTCAAGCAGATCATTTCTTAAAATATTACATGACAGGCTTAATGCTAACTGATTTATATGCCTCATTTCTTTTAACCTTTGCAATGTAAGGCAAATGTTTTTAATCCTATTTTATTAAGAAACTAGGTAATTTTCCCACTTCACACTGCTATATATTATCAAAGCTAGACTCAAACTCAACTTTATCTGAGTACAAAGCACACATCATCTTTCCCTTCTGTCATATTTAACCTCGCCAAGTCTCATTTTCTTATTAGTACAAGTGAAATAAAAAAATCTGCTTCAATGAGTTGTTGTCAGGGTTAAAGGAGCTAATTTAAAGGTGTGGTACAGACCTTAAATATCAACATAAATAGAAGTCATTATTTTCTTTTGTATACATGGAAGATGAAACTAATTTGCCGTGGTATGTGCCTGTGTTTTTTGAGTTCCTTTATGGCAGTGGGGATGGATTTGAGCTTATTCATTCACAATCTGTGGCTCTGTCTTTAGTGATCTATTGCACCTATTTGGGGAATGACGGTTCAGAGTTAACCTGTGGCCATGGAACTGAACAAAGCCAAGTGGCCCGTGTGGGAACTGAATTAATGATCTGGAACTGATAAGCACTGTACTCAGATGGGCTGAAATAACTGAACATTGACTGTCATGAAGGCACAGACTAAAGATGATAAGACTCAGGGGAGAGCAACCTCTCTTCGTTTCTCTCCTAAGTTAATTCATTAAAGCCTTGCAAATAAAACCAACTGTCTCGCCAGCAAGTGCCCTATGATCATAAACCAAATTTATGGATTCCAGCTCATTTCTCCATTTCATATTCCAGTGATATTACTACCAAGCTTACCTTTTCTTTTATGGAGGCTGAAAACTCCAGCCTGCAGGTCCTAAGGTGCAGAAAAGTAAAGAATAAAATGAGACACCAAACAAGGTTTAACACATCCTCCCCTCTCATCTCATTCCCGCCTGGCTTCTCCCCATAAACAAGCAGAAATTTGGAGGGAAGGAGTAAAATTAACATTAATTGGAATATAAACTATTGTTGCCCAGTTGGTTTTTATAGAACTTTTAAACATATAACTGTATATAAGGAGATGGATGTTAATTTTTTTACAAAATCAAACTGCCTTTTAAATTTAGACAGGAAGTCTGATCAAAGGGCTCCCAAAATCTTGACAATTTTCAAAATAACTAGCACCATTCAAATCTGCTTAGATTCTCTATAACTGTTCCACTATGAGCATCCAGGGATTGGCCTCAAGATTTCCTTGGTTTTCAGCTCTGTATTAAGTAATTTAGTGGCTCATAAATCTTTTTTCTCTCTCTCATGAAGGATAACACCCTGACTTGTTCAGGAGGGAATAGTTTGATTACCAAACTGGAAATCTCACTCTCCATCTCCTATCCAGTGATGTTACTAACAAGCTTCCATCCTGAACAGAGTGTTTTATCAAAAAGTTACTCTTACTTAGATACCATAGAAAGGGAAATAGAGAAAAAACTAATTTTCCCTCAGTTCAATGAATCTCTACTGTCCAAAAAAAAAACCATACCTCGCCTCCCAAAATGAGTCCATCACATTTATCTATCAAGTATTACTATTTCTCCTGTAAGATGTTTTTTTCAGATGATCTGATCACCAAATTAAATTAAAAATTCATTTTTAAGAGTTTTAGTATTGGGAGAATCTAAAATTTCCAATTCACAAAAAGCAAGTTGCCTTTTTACTTTAGCTAAATGAGAATCCTCTACAGCTGACTGAATATGGGAAATGAAAAGCTCTCCCTTTCCCTTATATCTCAATTTTCTTTTATACTGTCAGAGGGGTTTAAAGAACAGAATTTTTTCCTGAACCACACATTGTTAGGGAGATAGTCTATATAGAGTCTATTGTACTAACTACTTGTCTGCTCATTTCTGAATTCAATCCTAAATTTTGAGATTAAACCATGAAGCCAAGTGAGTCAAAAAATTTAACAGCTTATGAAATAAAACATCGAGCAACGATTACATTCTCTGAAGAAGGAACTAAAGCACATCAGTTAACTGTGGTGCTTTCATGTCTATTCAATGGAAAGACTGAGAAATTAATGATTAAGTCTCCTTGAAACCATAATGGGCAGCAAGGTTTTGGTGTTTAGCTAGAAAGGGACAATCAGTGACTCTCAGTGGCTGCTAGGAACAGTAGATCCTAGGAACCTAGAAATGCAGATTTTTCATAATTACTAAAGCATTAGAAGAATGTCTATACATTTACAGATGTCTTCAGCTAAAGTAAGAACTTTTCTCTTTGGATAGAAAAAAAAACTAAATAACCCAAGTTCTTTAACAAAGATTGGGTTCTTTAACATAGTTCTTTTACAAAGAATCAAAACAGAACGGTTGAGAACTAGGGCTCTTGGTCATTCCTGAAAGATTTAGTAACATATAGAGAGAAAACAGAAAAATGCACAAATCCTAAGTATAAAACTCAATGAATATTCTCAAAGTAAACACACCTGTGTAACCCTACCCACGTCAAGAAAATATTATCAGCACCCCAGAAGCCTCCTTTTGCTTCCCACCAATAATTATTTACCTTCTCCCCTCAAGATAACTTCTACTCAGAATAGTTTTGCCTGTTTTTGAATTTTTTTATTAATGGAATCATGCCTTATGTACTCTTTTGTATCTGGTTTAGTCTGCTCAATACTAAGGTTGTGAGATTCATCCATGTTACTTCATGTAGCAGTAATTCAGCCATTTCCATTGCTATACAGCAGGAGTCTCCAATCCCCCCATCCCCACCCCCAAACCCCCAGCAATAGACCAGTATTGGTCTGTGGCCTGTTAGAAACTGAGCCACACTGCAGGAGGTGAGTGGCGGGCAAGTAAGCAAAGCTTCATCTGTATTTGCAGCCACTCCACGGCGCTAGCATCACCGCCTTAGCGCCACCTCAGATCATCAGGCTTTAGATTCTCATAGGAGCACCGGTCTCTGGTGCCAAAAAAGGTGGGGACCGTTGCTACACAGCATTCCACTGTATGCATAGACCATAAATTTGTATCTATTCTACTACATTTTGGTTAGTTTTAGCTATTACAAACAGTGATACAATTAATATTCTTGTACATATTGTATGATGATCAAATGTGCACGTGGTCTGAACGCTTGTGTTCCCCCAAAATTCATATGTCAAAATCCTAATACTCAATGTGATAGTATTAGTAGGGGTCCTTTGTGTGGTGCTTAGGTCATGAGGGTGGAGAACTCATAAATGGGACTAGTGTTCTTATAAAAGAGACCCCACAGAGCTCCCTAACCCTTTCTACCACGTGAGGATACAAGAAGCCTGAGATCTGGAAAGGACCCTTAGCTAACCATGCTGGCACCCTGATCTCAAACGTTTAGCCATCAGAACTGTGAAAAATAAATTTCTGTTGCTTATAGGCTACCCAGCTTGTGGTATTTTGTTATAGCAGCCTAAAAAGACTAAGACAACATTTCAGTTGAGTATATAGCTGCAACTTTAATTATGGTGTCTCGGGATATAATTATGTTCAATTTTATTAGATACTCCCAGTTTTGCAAAGTGGTTTTACCAATTTACACCCTTACCAGCAATGTCTGAAAATTCTATTTGCTCCATATCCTTGCCACTACTTAGTATTTTAAGTCTTTTTATTAGGCACCTTCTAAGTGTGATATGGCATCATAATGTGGTTTTAAGGTGCATATCTCTAATGACTAATGAGGTTGAGCATCTTTCCATATGTTCATAAGTCTTTTGAATATTTACTTTTTTTGAAGACATGTTCAAATATTTTGCCCATTTTTGATTTGTTTTCTGTCTTACTACTGTGTCGTTTTTATATATTGTGAATACTAGTCTTTTAATTGGAAATGCATATTACAAATATGTTCTCCACTCTGCATCCTGCCTTTTCATTCACCAAATGATGTCTACTGAGGAACAGAACATCTTAATAGTAGCATCATTCAATTTAACAATCTTTCCTTTTATGGTTAGCATTCCACTTTAGCTACACTGGATACCTGCTGTTCCACAATCATGCCAGACATCTTCCCACTTCTTCACTTGCTACTCGCATACTCATATTCACATGGCTCACTCTCTTCAGGTCTTTCTGTTCAAATGTGCCCTCATCAGAGTCCAGGTCTGAGCCAGATCTTCCCCGGACCATCTATATAAAATGAAAACACTTACCTACCCTGTCCTGCCTCTGGTATTCCCTACTCCCTACACTCTGCTTTATTTTCTTCTTATCATCCATAACTACCTGATATATTATTTATTTTTTCTCTCTCTCGCTCACATACTACAATGTCACCTCCATGAAGGCAGTAAATTCATCCGTTTTCATCCATCCTCTGTGCCCAGAACAATATCTGGAACATAAGAGATATTCAGAAAAATTTTTTGCTGAATGAATAAACTGTGTCTAAGTATGAATTTATTTTTATTAATCTTTCTCATGACTCTGTACTTTTCCTATCTGAATGTTCAAACCTCTTCTATTCTGAAAATTCTCAACTATTATGTCTCCTAATTTACTTCTCCCTATTTTCTCTTCTGCATTGCATATTAGACACATGTTGGAGCTTTTAAATCTACCTTTTACATCTTTAAACATCCCTTAAATATTTCCAATCTCTATCTCACTAGGCTACATGCTTGATAATTTCCTCAGAGCTCTCATCAAATTCAATAATTCTCTACTTAATCTTGTTTATTCTACTGTAAATTTATCTATTAAGATTTTTATTTTAATAACTATATTTTCTATTTCTGTAATGTTTACTTTGGTGTTTTTCAATCTGCCTGTTGTTTTCTTCAATACTGTGTTCTTGTTTTGTGGATTACCTTATTTCTCAAGAGAAAACTCTGAACATGTTAGGGATACTTATTTCAGAGTTTTTCTTAGATAGATCTTGTTCTCCTCAGGTATGAACACTCCACTTCTTTCATCTCCTTTCTCTATCTCATTGTATGACTTACAATGTTTTTCATATGCAGTGGGAATTGTCATTTACGAAAGTTCCGTGTATTCTAGATTGCAAAGATTTACTCCTATGGATCAAATTTACAATTATTTCTGCTAAAGTCCTTTAAGGTTCATTAGTTTTAGAACAGTTTCTATGACACTCTCTTGCCTCCATATTTCTGTACCATTTGGGAGATGAATTTTGGCTACCTACCAATGCACACCTTGGGCCATGATGGAAAGATTTGGCCAGCTTAATAGGAACATGGCATCTTCCTGGCATTTTGGCAAATATCACATCTTTTGGAGACTTTACAAGCTACTATTGTGACCACATAGGATTTTTTATATTGTGATCCTGTGGCCAGGATTTATATCATCTTTCTCAAACACTATTCTCACTGATGACTAGGACATCTACATGGAAATATCTAACAGGTAGTTAAAAATAAGGCAGGAGTGCTCAGAAGACAAGTCAAAAGTCAGAGGAAAGTGTTTATGTGACTGTTCACAATTAACAAAATATTTGGAATTATTAATATAATTACCGTTTGCTTTGAAAATTGAAAGACTGCAAATTAACAAACAAAGCAAAGTCCTTTTAGTTCTTTCTTGCATTCAAAATTTCAAAAGTCATTTAATAAACATTTATTAACAACCTAACGTATGTGGAGCACTCTTCTAATCAGCGTGACAATCATGAATAAAGTTTGAGCATTTGTGAGTAAAAGAGAGAATCAGAGAGTGAGAGAGGTCAATAGCTGAATAATTTATGAGAAGAATCACAAGTTTGGAGAAAAATAATTTACCATGGTAATGATATGTTATACTTCAGATATGAAATTGATATTACTTAACTTTCCTGTTTATTTTGGCTGTTTACTCGCCAGTAGTGATATAGTTGTCTTGATCCATTTCCTTCTTTGTCCAGTTCCTGTTGTGAATGACAGCATGCATTTATAAAACAATTGCATAGGGTTTAGGAACAGTGGGTGACTACAAAATGATACAAGGCTGACTGACTCTATCAAGGCTCAGCACCTTAAGCTGGGCCTCATTAGAAATCAAGCCAACTGAGCTAACTAGGTATAAGCAGAAGCGTTTTTTAAGGACAAAGCTCTGTATGTTGCAACAGATAAGGCAGACTGTCAGTGGCACCTTAGCAGATTCTGATGGCTCTCCAGAGAGAAGTAATTCTGTCTGCATTATCCATGGTTGTAAAGTCACCAGGGAGTTGGTATCTAAGCTTGCTTCATAAAAAAAAAAAAAAAAAAAAGTATTAAGAGGATGGAAACACAGGAGGCACTAAAACAAACACCATAAGCCACCAAGGCCATTTGTTTGGGGACACGTATTTTTCATAGCACAGATTTTTACATCAGAATTACTAGTGTCATTCATCATTACAAATGTTTTCTTAATAACTTTCAGAGAAAAAAAAAGGTTGAATTTCCTGTACCTGAAACATAGACGAGAATGAAAAGCAAGCTTGAATCAGGAGGAACATGTTATCTTATAATATTGATCAAACTTTACGTTGAGCTTGACCATTTCAAAGACCTCTCATAAAAGAGCCCAAATAAAGACTGAGTATACGCAGCAGAGTTGAGATATCACATTTAAATTTTATTTTTCCAGTCTCTTGCCAATATTAGCAGGAGTATCTGATGAATTCTTTGGTAAATTATTAGAATGACAGTCCATTGCTTCCTAAAATATCTGAGTATTTATTGCAGAACTATACAATAACTATGTAAGTTTCATTTCCTATATAAGTTTTTTTCCTTCATGTCCTACATGTTCTTTGGCTGAAAAAGTAATGGATTAAAGGAATTAAAGAGTGAGCAAGATTAAGTAGTGGTTGTCATTCTGATAACTTGCTTTAATTGGGTTCCATAAAACCATAACAAAGACCATTATGTACTCTAATTAGGTCCACAATGGCTATAAAAACCTTGAATAGAATATGGTTGTTATACCCATTACATTTCTTATTCAGGTAACTTCATATTAAGCGATGCAGTGAACTGTGTTAGGACATAATGATTTATTTGTACCAGCCCTCAATTTGGGGATAATATTTCATTATTCATTCCATCATTTTCAAACACATTTTTATTTCCTTTATTTTCTTCATCTTTCTTTGGATTACCTCCTACAAATTTACTGAGTACGATTTATCATATTCATTCATTCATTCAACTGTTAGGTATCTAGTGCCTACAATGAACTGGCCATTACACTCAGTGACAGGAAAAAAATGATCAGCAAAAACAAAAACAACCCTAAATCTCAATGACTACATTTGGAGTGAGGGGCAGGGAAGACAATCAAACAATCACATAAAACTATGAAATTAATAGTTACTACAAAACCAGAGGACATGGTAATCTGAAAGCTTATAATGAGATTTGGCAAAATCAAGAAAAGCTTTCCCAAGAAAGTGACACTTGTATTGAAATTGGAAGGATGGCTAGGAGTTATCCTGGTACAAAAAGGACAGACAGACTACTATGTGCAAATGACTGGAACTGGGGTGACAAGAATGTACATAAATTGGTCTTACTCCTAAAGCTAAAGCAAATATGCCCCTATTTCTAACTGGTCAGAGTCAAATGTTTTCAGGATTGAATTCAAGAGAAATCATTTGTTTGTCATTAGATTATTTCATGTCTAAATCATCTTTGGCAGAAGAAAGAAAGAACAAAGTTCTAGGTTTATTGTAGTTAAAGTCTCTTTCAACACCTGAGAGAAATATCCAGGACTTCTGCACACACTACTACAGAGTTTGGTGCAAATGAGTTTTCTCTTTATTTTTATTCTCTGCATTATTCTTAGTACCTAGTTATATATAAAGCATGATAGGCTATTTGAGTTTGATGTGTGATTATACTGTAGTTTGCATTTTACTTTTATAATTTGTGAGAATTTATTGTTAAAAAGCATTTTAAAATAAAATGTAAAGGAACGTGGTTGTTAAAGTTTAGTAGAAAAATAAATAGATTTCCTCTGAGAATACAAATGATAGTACCATTGTGAAAAATTATTAATCTGAGCCATTTAGAACTGCTTAAGAAACTACTGACTCATTTTAAATTGGTGTGACATCTAAATAATCATTTTTACTCTATCATTGTCAATCACTACCTTAAATAGGTGTAATGTTCAACTAAAGACTATCATACACATACGGTCTATCTTGAGAAACAATAACAACTAAATTCTTCAAAAATACCTTGACACAGTATCCTTTGAATTCTAAATACTAGATACATGCAGGAAAATGAAGAAAAAGTTTGGTTTAGTAGGTAATAAAAATGAATAAAATATGAACACCGTAAAGCAACAGAAATTTCTAGCACTGTTATATATATATATAAGTATGTATGTGTGCATGCACAGACAGACATGCACACTGTATATGTGTATATACACATGAGAGTAATACACTCATATTAATGGAAGAGAGAGAGAGAATGAAAGAGAGGCTTATAATGCCACAAATAGGACTATAATTTCAGATAAGATAAGTCATTTAGTATCTTCCTCCAATTAGTCAACAGTTAAACTTCTCATGTATCTATGTTTATTGACCACTAATTAAAACAAATCATATCAGAAAATGAAACTTAGTAAATAGTAAAGCTTTTAATAGCTAAGTTATACAAAATATATATACCCTTAAAAAATAAATAATCTTTATTATATAGTTACATTTCATTCATTCATTAACAAATTTCATTAAGCTCCTATTGCACTAAGCACTGGGAAATCCTGGTAAAGAACAAGAAGCTCTTAATGCAATGGTACTTAACAATTTTAGAACTATATATTAACTGATAACCTTTTTTCTTTAGATCTCAAACTGAACCAAGAACACATAAAGTTTTGTTGGTTCTGATTCTTCCCCCTTTCTAAGTATCAACCATCCTTTCTAACACACATCAACACAATGACTGGACTTGTATAATGATATAAAAAAGAATATCATAAACATAACATAATCACCATCCTATGAGATTTATAATTTAGCAGAAACAGGCTAATAATAATGTATATTTACATGCTATTTTACAATTCAAAAAATACTTTACACGCAATATCTCATTTGATATACATGTGCTGCTGTAGTTACCATTTAGAAATATTATTATCAAATGACAAAATGCTTATGAAAATCCACAAAATCAGACCTTCTAAGTCACACATGAACAGCAAGGCATACATCAATGCAATTCAAAACTGAAGAAAGATGGGGCAAAGTCTCATGAGCATATGGTTCTACAGTATGATTTGTGCTGAAAGGCTTTGAAAAAGAGATGAGATTTCAGGATGTACTTAACTGACAGAAAGGGTCCACTTAACAAGTTAAGATAAAAGAAGTACAGTAAGACATTCCAAGGACAAAGTGCTACTTTGGAAAAGGCACAGAATTTGTAATATAAATTTATGCTAAGGTTTACAACCATGTGGTTTATCTCATTCTATATTGCCTACAAAACTGCTGTTGGGATCAATACCAGATTCTATAAATGAATAGGATATGATTCATCCAATATTTCCATCTCACTTCTCTCATTTCAGGTTTTTAAATCTTTTAAGTGTGTTTAAAAGAAGTTGACAAGCAAAGCCATCCAAACATTCGTAAAACTAATCCTGTTTCCCAACATGTGATGTAAGATCTATGAATCACAGTAACTAACTCAAATAAGTGACCCAGCATCCTTCTGATTATGGGAACGGACCATCTGTTCATTGTCCTCGAAAGCTAAACACTGCTCTGGCTTAACTTTTTTACAACAGTGATTATTCACTTTGGCAAGCATTGCATTTATTGTTTGTTTCATCACTATAAAGATTCTATTTTGGCATCCAAATGCTGTATATTTTCTTCTCTGGCATCAAATGAGCATTCATTCTTTTTCATAATATGGGAAATTTATTCGGTGCCAATTAGAAGAATAAATTGCAGGATGGCGATGGCTCTGTTACATCAGGAATCATACACAAGCTACTTTCTTCCTGCTATCAACCAGTTACAGAGAAATTGCTTCAATAAATTTCTCAGATTTCAAATAATGATTAGGTTAAACCATATGAAATTACCAATATTTAATTATTTGACTTTGAAAAGGGGCAATTTCATATGGCTTTACCTATGAAATGAACCAGATTTTCCTCATACTTTTATACCTTAATAAAATTTAGCCAGATATCTGTACCTCCATGTTCACTCAGCATTATGCAAATAGCCAAGATATGGAAAACTGAGTGTCCACTGAGAGATGAATGGATAAAGAAAATGTGACATATATAATGGAATATGATTCATCCATTAAAAAAGAGAGAAATCCTGCCATTTGTGACAACATGGATAAACCCTGAGGATGTTAAGTGAAATAAGTCAACAAAGAAAGACAAATACTGTATGATCTCGCTTAAATGTGGAATCTAAAAAGCCAAACTCATGGAAACAGATAGTAGAATGGTAATTTCCAGGGGCTGGAGGATGGGAGAAATGAGAAGACGTTGGTCAAAGGATATAAACTTCCAGTTATAAGAGATGTAAAATCTGGTGATCTGGTGTACAGCATGGTGATTGTAGTTAACCATACTGTATCACATACTTGAAAGTTGCTGAGAATAGATCTTAAATATTCACACCATAACAAAAACAACAAAAATGGTTATTATCTGAGGTGAAGGATATGTTAACTAACCTTATCGTGGTAATCCTTTTGATATATATGTATCAAATTATCATTACGTGTCTTAAATTTACACAATATTATATATCAATTACATCTCAATAAAGGCAGTCCCAAGTTCACACATGGCAGTGGGGGGGAGGGGATCAGTCACAGGGATCTAGACATCTTGCACAAGCAAAGCCACAGAATCAGGTGCTGACTGCCAGCATGGATCCCAGGCACTGGTGGGGTAGGGAGTAGAGAAGGACTCAGGCAACCCGTACCTGCAAACACAAAAATCTGTGGGGCAAAAGCCAATGAAATCTGCAGAGGGCCTGTGGTAGTTGTGTTGGCCATTGGTTTCTTCAGTGGAGAAAGATGTTGGGGTCCTCTGCAAGAAGAGGTCACTGGGTTCCACAATAACTTCCACTGTGTGGCTGATACTGGTAGCCCCTGCCCTTCTGCCTTGTTCCTAATCATCTCTAGATGTCTCAACTTTACTGGTTTCTGGCATACATGAAACTAAAGCAGATCTTTCATGTAGTACACCCAAAAGACTAGGGAAGCTGGTTGCTCATCCCACTCTCCCTTTTCAGGCAAGGGGAACTCCTTCTAGCTGGGGCATTCCCCCTTGATGCTAAGCAATGCCTATCTGGGGAGATGGGGTGATACAACCAAATGAAGGTGTTCTTCTTTCTCTTATATGGTTATTATCAGGGGTTTTGTTCCACTGTTACTGAAGTTTTCTAAGCAGACACTCCTGAGCTCTCGCAGAGCTGTTTGTGTTTGTAGACAGCTGTCAAATTGTTGACCTTTGTGAGGGGTGGCGGCGGGGGCGGGGGTTCCTACTCCACCATCTTGGTGAACATGGGGGTACAGATATTCTAGTGAAATACAATCATATAGACTTTAGATTTACAATAACTTCCACTTTAAGTCAGTTTCTTTTAATGTAGAATTTTGTGATTTTTGTCAACTTTCTAGAATTGAGCTTGAAACTCCTCATCTAGGGAAAATTAGAAGCTTTAAACATACTCTCTTGAGAATGTGTGAATTATAAAAATTAACAGAAGATATATTTACTTATATTGAATTTCATGCCTTAAAATGAGCTGTGAGTTTATGGTATTTAGAAGAGGCATAAGTGAGAACCTTTGTATAAAAACAGCTAGGATCAGGAGCTCTACTATCTGTGGATTTAAGTTTCATTTTAACTAGGTAGCTATAAATAAAAATGGGGCTTTATCCTTTTTTGAAAGAAAATATTTTACAAACAGCATGGAATGCATGCAGTTTGGCTGAAAACTGAAGAGTCCTCTTTTTGACAAGGAAATGTATATCAGGGAAATGCAGTAGACATCAGGTATCTAGACTTCGTCAAGGCTAAAAGCTTGACAAATTCTTTTTTAATACCTTGTGAAAAGAGATAGAGAAAAAGAGATTGAATGCTAATACAATTGGATGGATTTGAAATGAATTGAAAAGCCATTTCTTAAGGATACTGATTAATGAAATGATGTCACAGTCTGTGGACTTTGCCTTCAGCCTGTCTTGTTCAACGATTTTATCAATGACTTGAATGAAAACAGAAAATGTATGTGTATTACATTTGTAAATGATACAAAGCTTGGAAGGATAAAGAATATGCTGGATGACAGTATGCCAGTATCGTGAGCCAAAAAGATCTTAACAAGCTTGAGAGATGGGCCAAACCTGACAAGATAGAATTTAATAAGGATAAATGTAAGGTCAGTGCAACAACAAGAACAAGGAAAGAACCCTGCTCTTCAAGTAAATGCTGAGGGAGCTGTGGCTTAAGGGCAGCAGGTGAAATGAGGACTGAGGAATTCAGTTGAGTTCACAGTAAGCTCACTTATAGTCCATAATGTGAATTGTGATTAGGGGCTTGCTCTTTAGAGTCCAAAAAAAAAAAAAAAATGGGAGGTTAAAGTCCTAGATTTGACCCTTATTATGGTTAAGTTTAACAAATTAAAATAATCTTGCCAAACCTGAATTTCCTTTATTATAAAATCAGAGTAATAATAGTAAAATCTTCAACATGATGTCTACTTATATAACTTTTTTTATGGAACTGCTGACCCTTAATTCTTGAATCTTTGGTGATAACTGAGACTTTGCTTAAATATACCATGGATTCTTTTTTCCATCTTTCAATGGGAGGAGAGTGGGAAGGAAGACATGAGGAGAGAAAGAGGAGATGGAAAAGAAAACAAGAGAAGGGAGAAATTAACCATTCTTTATTGAGATACTGCTTTGGTCCAGGCACTAGATACATGAATTCGTTTAATCTGCATAATGAAATTTAACAAAGGTACCATTATTTTCATTTTAGACATGAGAAAACTGAGGCTTAGAGGGAGTAGTTTTCCCAAGTCAAAACTAAAGAATTAAAACAATTGGATTTTCAACCCAGATCTCCACTCTAAGGCTCAGCCTCTCTCCACTACCTCCATTCACCTCAAAACAGAGTCTTCTCAGATCACCTAATGACAAGCATCCTCAACATTCTTTCACTCTATCTGCATGATCTGAAATTTCACCTAAAATGTTATTTCATTACCACATTTATGTTGACGTTAGGTTTGGTCCAATCTGTGAGAATTTAACACATTAAATTATGTCTGTGACTCAACTTGCCTATATAAAGCAATTCAGTAGGCACAGTGTCATTCCTGATAGTCATCTTATTTCTTGAAGTAATCCTCTCATAACTGGTTCCTGGAAAGCTTTCTTCCCTGGGCAATTTTAAACCTAATTATGCTTCCTTTCTGTTTTGTTTAAGTAATGTCTTCTGTCTTTCTATTTTCCACCAACTGCATATGAGCAAACCTTGAAGCAAGCCAGCAACATCAGAACTACTTCTTATTAAACTGAAATAAAAAAATTATTTAAACTAATAAAAGAATGCAATGCTATGCATTTGTAGTTTACCACCCCTACTAAAGGAGTTTGGAAAGAAGCCAGTAAGGGAAAGATATAGCTACAGGAAGAACATTATCGCCATCCACTGTCAAAGCCCTGTGCCACCCACATACTGCCATCTTTTAAAACCCAACCAAACATCACATTTCCTTTGAAGTCCTGCCTGATCACATTCTACCCTCGGTGAGACTGATCACTCTTTCCTTCACTCCATGCCTTTTCAGACCTCTTATATAGCATGCATTACACTGTATTACAAATATCTCCTAATGTAACAGGATGTTAAAACTTTCAGTATAGGTACCAACACAATAGATGTTGTATTCCAAAGGAGGTGCTTGGCCATTTTTAATTTTTTTCACATAATTCATTAGAAACAATGCCTAAATCCCTCATGCACATCAAAAATATTTTTTAAAGTGAAAATGAAGATAGGAAAAGGATTTTCTGAGTGGGTTTCCTTCTAAGATTATGCTTAAAGTTGTATCCTCCTTGATGGTGGGGAAGCTCTCAAACCTGATGAGGGAGCAACACTAAGTTTGCATGTGAAGTTTAGCATGTGAGCCCTGAAGTTATGAAGAGCACAGTGGGATAATATCTGAGTCCCACCCAAGGTAAGGCAATAGAAATGGGCTGATAAGCTTCAATTGTCTCAGCACATTGGGGTGTTGCTGCTATGTGTAGGGGGGTCAGTGTGCAATCTCAGCATTTGCTGGGGCAAGGCATTTTCCAGCCTATTACATTCTGACTTCTAAGTCTGCTCTATGAAAAATGCTCATTTAATAGTTGACAATAAAAGCTTTGAAGCCTAACAAACCTAAATTTGATTAATAAAATCAATAAGTATGTATAGAATGCACAGAATGTGCCAGGGACTAAACTAGGCTCTGGAGATCAATGGTAAACAAGGCAGACATGAAACATGACCTCACCATGCTTAACATTAACCCAACTATACCACTTCCCAGCCATCTTACCATAAGACAATTTATTAAATTGTCTGAGCATAAGCTTTCTTACCTATAAAAGGAGAATATTATCTATTTCATGGGAAATAGTACGAAGATTAAATGAGGCGAATTATGTAAATTGCCGATTAATTCCTATCAGACATATAATAGTCATTCAACAAATGTTCAAGCCTTTTACTGCCCCCTCCCTCTCCACTACCTTGCCCATTCCCTGCACATTCTTGTACCTTATACTGCTTTTGCTCTATTCTTTAATTATCTTAGTTCTACTCCAGTGAGCAGGTATGAAATGCCTGTATTCCCCAAAGCTTTCCCAATTCTGTCTTTGCTCATTCTTTACCTTCTCCCTAAGGAACCTTTTTCACTCTCTTGGCATCAACTACCACAGCTATGTAATTGCTGCTTCAAGCTATGTCTTTAAGTGTGATCTCTCTTTAGTTCACTTCCCACATTTGCATGATGCCTCTATTTCAGTATGTCTAAAAATAAACTCACTGTACTTAGCAGAAAACTACTCCGATGCTTATACCATTGATAATTAAATTTATTTAAACACACACTTATTAAGCACTTATTATATACAAGAGACTCTCCTGTCACTATCTGAGCTCAAAAAGACAAAAAAAAAAATTTAATAGGGCCAGTATGCTTCATTAGCTGAATTCTCCCTGTTTGCTCTCAGAAACTCAAGAATCAATAAGACTTGAACAGCAATGCATACTTGTATCTACAAAGCATTGTAATTTATATATGGTAGGTAATCAATAAGTGTTTACTTGGCTAAACTCTATTCAAATTAATGGTACATCTGCCCTCCCAAGTTCATTGCAACATTATTTGCAATAGCCAAGACATAGAAGCAAACTTAGTGTCCATCAATGGATAAATAGATAAAGAAAATGTGAGATATATATATTGTCGCAATGAACTTGGGAGTGCAGATATCTTTTCAGGATAGTAATTTTGCTTCCTTTGCATAAATATCCAGAATTGGAATTGCTAGTTCTTTTTTTAATTTTTTGAATAACTTCTATACTATTTTCCATAGTGGATATACCAATCTACAGTTCAACCAACAATGCACTAGGGTTTCCTTTCCTCCATATCTTCGCCAGCATTTGTTATCTCTTGCCTTTTTCACAATGGTCATTCTAACAGGTGTGAGGTGATATCTCACTGTGGTTTTGATTGGCATTTCCATGATAATTAGTGATGTTGAGCATCTTTTCATGTACCTGTTGACTATTTGTAGGTCCTCTTTGGAAAAATGTCTATTCAGTTCTATCCATTTTAATCATAATATTGTTGTTTTTAATTTACTTTTTTTTTGCTATTAAGTTGTATGAGTTCTTTTCATTTTTTAGACATTAACTTATCAGAGAGATGGTTTCTTCCATTCTGCTTGCAGATGATATGATCTTATATATAGAAAATCCTAAAGACTCCACCCAAAAGCTGTTAAAACTAATGAAAAATTTAGTAAAGTTGCAAAAAACAAAATGAACAGAAATCAGTTGCATTTCTATACACTAACAACAAAATATCTGAAAAAGAAAGAGAGATGGTGTTTATTTCAATATTTGCCATTACATACTGTCAGGTTAGGCCAACCAAGTTTTAAAAATCTAATAAGCAGTGAAAAATATGATAGAAACTGAAAGAAAGTAAGGGCTGAAAATCAGAAATTTTAAATAATCTGCATAAAATTTACATTAGTATTTATAGGAATAGATGAGAGTTCTATATATATGGAAAAACAGTACTTTGTTTCCACTCATACTTAGGAAACATCCAAAGAATAATTTTAGGAAAGTGGAATTAACAATTTCTAATACTTTAGTCAAAATTAAAAAAAAAGATAATGTAGATTTTGGCATCACTGAGTGACCTTAATTAACATAATTAAGTACAACAGGAGGGACAGATTTCAAATGGCAAGGGTTTAAAAAGAGTGAGCGCTCAAGGTCTTGAAAATCATAAAAGGCTTTTTGCAAAGATTGGAAACAGTAAAATGCTTTTTTGCAAAGATTGCCTAGAAGGTTATCACCAGTAATCTTTGGACTTGGCAAATGAGAAAGGAGGCTGATAAAATGATGACTGGGAAAGAATTCGAAATTTTTTTTTTTTTAATTCTGAAGTACTTGGTGTCTAGGCTCTTCAGAGATAGAATCAAACATTTATTTATTGAAGGCTGAAATATCAACACTAAGTTTATCCAAGGATCATCAGGCCCTGGGATATATTAGATCATGGTGGCCAAACTGATTTATACCAAAAGGCAATTAAATAATTTCCAATAAAAAGCACAACTGTTAGGCAGACTGTTCTTAATATTGGCTGGTCAACACATTTTTGCTCCAGGGATGAAGCTTTTTCAGTGAAGTAAATTTAAAATTACTAGGTATTAGTCGCCAGCACCAGCAGAAAGGCTTCTGCCCCATATCTTCCATCTTTTATCATTGCCATTTTTTTTAATATACTACAAACTTTATTAAAACGGGATGCTTTTAAAAATGCCAATTTCTGGCCCTTGCTAAGACTAAATTCAAACTTCAGAGAGTTAAACCCAGAAATCTCTATTTTTTAAACAGCTTCACCTCTCCATCTAAATGATTTTGATGCACATTAGAGAATTTTTGGTATAATTTTTTATATCCACTTCCATTTCATCGCTTCATACTTCTTATTCAATTTGGTCTCTCTTCTACTACTTCACTATGTTCTTCTCTTGCTGAAATATCCTATGACATCCTCATTTTCAGCTCCAATGGTATTATTTCCATTAACTAACTGTCCTAAAACTGGACACTTTTGCCGCTCTCTCTTTCTTGGATCTTTCTACTTCTTGGCTTCCAAGGTAGCGTTCACTCCAGGTTCTCTTCCTATTCACTTGACCTTGTCTGTTTTCTTTGCTAAAAGAAAGAAAATAGGCACTGCTTTGGGCCATACATTTTGGGTTTTCCCAAAGTTTAGTCCTTGTTTTACCTTTGTTATTTCGAAGACTTCTTTTGGAAAAATTTCATTCATTCTCATTTCTTTTTCCATTGACTATAATTTCATAATTCCCATCTTTTTTTCCAATCCTGGCTTCTTTTTTAACTGTGGTTGTTTAACCTCTTGGGCTCACCAAATAACTGCTTTCAAGGATTAAGTAAATTTGAGATAGGCGCAGCAGAAAGGCAGAAAGGAAAAGCAGTAAGTGGAACTGCTCACATAAAGTCTAAGAAAGGTTGAGAAAGTGCCCTGACCAAACTGCCTTAGATATTCCCAGCATAAAAGAGACATAATGAGAACCAGGTGACATTAGCCCAGGAAATATAAAGCTAGGATTGAGTAGACTGATCAAACCCACCTAAAGCTTCAAAACAGTGTCAGTGTCAAGCAAGGGGGTCATGAGCAAAGGGTTATAATGCTGAATGAAGGGCTGAACAGAAGCAGAAACTGAAGCAAGAGCTTGGTAAGGAGCAAAATTGGGAGCTGCACATGTATTGATCCAGGTAACAAAGTGCTAAGGCAGTCAGCTCGTGGATAACTTGTCCACTGGCAGGGAAGCTTAAGCAATAAAAACTTCCATTAGTTTATCTATAAATGCTTTTAAAAATCACCTAAAGATCTGGGATTTACTATGTGTTTAATCTGAGGTAGTCAGAATATTCTAGCATTATCCCCATTGCTGAAGCCCATCACCAGCATTTGATCACTCACTCCTTTTTAATACATTTATTTCATTTGTCTTCGGGGATATTATATTTCCTTGGTTTTCCTCCTACCTCACCAAAGTTTCCTTCTCAGTCTCTGCTGCTAGTTTCTCTTCCCTCAATCCCTTCATCATGGAGGACACTGGGGCTTAGTCTTTGGACTTTTTTTTTTTTTTTAATTCACCTACATTTATTTTCCAGGTAATCCTATCCAGTCCTATCACTTTGGGTCACAGGATGATTTCTACATCTCCAACCCAGACTTCTCTTCTGAACTCCAATTTCCTTTATCCAAATGCCTACCTAACACAACTATTTCTATATCTAACAGCCATTTCAAACTTAACATGTGCAATATTAAACTCCTCATCTTTCTATCTAAATGTGCAGAATTTCCACCTCAGTTGACAGCAATTCTATCCTTGCAGATGCTCTGTCAAAACCTTAGTGTCATCCCCAATTTCTTTCTTTTTCACTTCACATCCTTTCTCTTGTTCTCAACAAGAAACACTTGTTGGCTTTATCTATAAAATATATCCAGAATCCAATCACTTCTCATGACCTCCACTGCTATCAGCTGTTTCAATCATCATCTTTTACCTGGATTACTGCAGTAACATCTTTACCAATCTACCTGCCTCCACACTTGCCATTCTAAAGCCTATTCTCAAGAGACTGATCCTTTTAAAATCCAAGTTAGATCATATCACTCCTGTACTTTAAAAAGCCCAATAGCTCCCTGAAGACAAAATCCTTTCAGTAGCTTATAGGTTCTATATGCTCTGGCCCTTGTGACCTTGCTGATATCATCTTCCACTCTCCATCTTGCTCACTGTTTCAGCCATACTGGCCTCCATACTTTTCCTAAAACACACCAGGCATGCTGCAACCTGACAGCTCTGCACTGGCTGTTCACTCTACCTGAAATGGTCTTTCCCCTTCCTTCAAGTATTTGCTCAAATTCAACAGCTCGTGAGGCCTTGCCTAATAAAAAATTGTACCCCACAGCTGCCTACTCCCACTAACACACACTCTCTGTCTCCACCTCTGCTTGATTTCTGAAGTGCTTATCACTTTCTAATGTTATATTATTAGCTTATTTATTATGTTTATTTCTTCCCTCACAAGAATGTAAGACACACAGAATCAGAGATTTTGTGTCTTTTAGTTATACATTCCAAACACACAGAACAATGTCTGGCACATAATAGGTCCTCAATTAATATGGGTTTAATGCATGAATTTATAAATCAATAAATAAATTATTAGTTCAATAACTAAATGCATCTCTCTCATACTGCAAGTTAGGTATTTTCCTAAATACATGCCATTGGAAATTTTTCCATGCATACTCATTTTTATTGTTCTCTCTACTTTTCTCTTCTTAGAATCTGCATTTCTTAATAATGTAGTATTTTAAAATCTATCTGTAATTAAAACTTCCATTCATACTTACATATTTATGAAAAATTCCTCCACTAAGTTTGTCACCTCATTTTCATATACAAATTTCAGCTGGAACCTAACTAAAATGTCTTTACTTCTGATGTTTTTAAATGCAATCTATGTAGAAAGTTTCATAATATATAATTTAATTATATTCATTCTAATGTTTAATTTGATATTCTTTTTAACTGGAAGAATAGTGTCAAGAAAGAGTTGTCTTTTCTAGAAATGCCAACAGACCTGTCATTGCCATCGTTCTATTTGTGAGCTGAAAGTAACAGATTTTTTGCCACTTAATGAACTCTCCACTTGGCAGGCTGAAGACCTACACGTCACACACTTCGGTGACTCTCCTCCTGCAGATTCCACATGTCCAAGTTTCTCCTCCTTCTTTGCCCTTCTAATATCCTGCCTGGTTCCACTTTCAATAATGCCAATTGCTAGCTTTACTTGTAGTTATTGCACAGACTGCAATGGACTGGGTTACGTGCCTCATTCCTAAATGTCAAGATCCCACCTGAAAAACCCTACATGACCAGAAAGGATGGATTATGGTGAATGCAGATTAGACTCAGACCCGCTGAGCAGCCCATGAGGCAATTGTCAGCAATCCTTTGTCATTTGGATCCTTGCACCATTTCTCTCTCTTTCTCCCCGCCTACCCTCAATCTACAGCATCTTGTTTTCTTCCTCCTATAAGGCAAAATAAGTGAATTCTGCTCCTGATCTTTTTCACACAAATATGTACTCAGTGACCAAAGACCCCTCCACCATCCTGTTCCTTTACTCATTTCACTGTACCTTTTTAGCTTCTTCCTTCTTTCCACGAATAGTTGTTACCTTAAAGACATCTTATTCCCAACAAAATTTATAATGCTTACTAAAAGTATTTCTTTTAAATTTTCATAGACTGTCTTTTTACACTAAGGCTTAGAATCATTAGCATTCCCCTCCACTGGAGGCAAATTTACATACCATTACGAAGGAGATAATTGAAGCTATGGCTGAAGAGCTGTAAATCTAAATCACCTCTGCCCTAATATAGCCCCCATCCTGCATCAAAACAAAACAAAACAAAAAGACAATGGGAGGCAGAAAAGAATGAAGTAATCATTTGATTTAGAAGATAAAATCCTAGGTCAAAAAACAGCCGTGCTACTTTTTAATCAACAAATGTAGGCAATCTATCCCAGTCTCATTTTCTCTGTATAAGATTGTAACATCTACTTCCTGGGGAGTGTACAACAATAAAGCTAACATCTGCAAAATAAATCCGCAGACTTCAAAATGTTTTAAGAACATACATGATTATTGCTGAAGGTCCTAGAAATAATTAGGCCACCTGCTTAAAAGCATAGATTAAAACAAAAGCGTGTGAAAGAAGAAAATGTCTTATTTATAATAAACAAAGAAGAATTATAAGGCTTAGTTGTGAGATTTAAAAATAATTATACTGCAGTATATATGTGAAGATATACCACCTAAGCATATTTTAAGTTCAAATTTTAATCATGAAATACTTCAACCATAAAAAGTATAGAAAATATTATAACATTTACCTATTAACACACCACTAATATTAAACGTGTTAATATTTTCCACTATATGTTTTAGACCTTCTTTTTTAAGAAATAAAATGTTACAGGTAAAATTAAAGTCCTACCTCCCTTCTTCTCTTCTTTCTTTCTTTCCTCTCAAACCACTTATCTGAAATTGTTGTTTATCATTCCCACATAAGTTTTGAAAATGTACTTCCGTAAAGAAAATACATTACTCTTTGTGTAATTTAAAATTTTATATATATACTAAACACACCCTTTTAATCTTTTTACTCTTAAAAATATGTTTATAAGATTTATCTATGTGGAACCAGAAGATCTAGTTTGTTTATTTAGACAACTCTATAATATGATGTCAAAGAATAATTATATATGTGTTTCCTTATAAATATTAATTTCTCCCTAAAAGCATAATTGCTGGGTTACAGTAGACAATCATCTTCACATTTACAACACCATTAGTAATACTTAACATCTCCAGTAGATGTCATCAGAATTATTACGTTTATTTCATTAAATCAGCTTGATATGGCATGTCATGACTTCTAATTTGTATTTCCATGAATATTAGCAATGTTGAGAATCTTTTAAATTTTTATTGGCATTCAGTTTCTTCTTCTATGATTTATCTATCATGGTCTTTGCCTATTTTTCTATTGGGCCGATTTTCTTTTTATCATTAATTTGTAAAAGCTCTTTATATATTCTGGATACTAATACTTTAATGTTATATGTGTTACGAATTTCTTATATCTTACCTCTTTTTTTCACATTTTTCAGAATATCTTAAAAATATATTATGCAGTCAGATTGGTTAATATATTCCTTATTAATTTGTGCATTTGCGTCACATATAAGAAATCTGAACCTGATGTAATTAAAATATATTCCCGTGTTTCTTTCTAAATATTTTATTATTTTGTTTTTTTTTTTAATTTAGACTTTTAGTCCATCTAGAACTTACCTGCATGTATGTACAGATATAAACATTTTTCATACCGATAATTGTCAGTCTCATTTATTTAATAATCCATCTTGTTTCTCCCAAATTGTATTGTTACAGTCATCAAATAAATAGGTTTGGTGCTAAATTCCCTTTTCTTTTCCATTGGTTTGTCTATTCTTGTCTCAACCCTCATAGATTTTATTCCTACAGATTTACGGGAGTTTTAAAATCTGGTCAGGAAAATCCACCATTCTTCTTCTTCTTCAAGACTGTGTTAACTATTCTGGGTCCTTCATATTTTCACAATAAATGTTAGGTTAGTTTGTCAAATCCCATTAAAAAGAAACTGATGACCTTTTTACTGAAAGTGCACTGAATTTATAATGTGGGATGTTTCCATCTTTATGACTTTGATGCTTCCCAACCACAAATTGTGGAATCACAATCATGCTACATTTTCTCAATAATTTTTTTCTTTTAATGAAGTTTTATAGTTTTCTCTAAAAATGTCTTAATAATCCTTTACAAGGTTTTTTGGGGAGGGATACCTTATAGTTTTGTCTTCCATTATAAATGATATATAAGTTTTATGGTACATTTTCCAAGGAAGACCACCACCAAGTGATTAACAGTATAAGTTTGGATTTTGAAACCAAAATTTTTGAGTTCAAATCCTGGCTTTGTCAATTAGAGGGAGTATTACCTAAAACAAGTCATTTAACCTCTTTGTACCTCTGAAAGATAGTTCACTCATCTATAAAAACAAGAATTCTAATAATTCCTGCCTCAAAGGATTGTTGTGATGATTACATAAACAATCAGAGGGAGAGAGAAACATTTAGAAAAGTGCCTGGCATATGGTAATTGTTTACAAATGTTAAATTGTTGACTCGGGATGGGCTCGGGGATGCTGCATTAACAAGTAACCCTAAAATCTCAAAAACTGAAAGCAACAGAGTTTTTTTCTTGTTTATACAACATGTCTGATGTGTATAAGCTGGGGCACTTTGTCCTCGTCCCAGGGCTCAACCTAATAGATCAGTTAGTATCTGGAAAATTGCCACATTCTGTGGAACAATGAAAAAGTATAGCACGTGATATACTAGCTATTAAAGCTTTAACCTGGAAGTGATAAGCATCACTCTGCCTATATTTCATTGATCATAGCAAGTCATCTGATTAAACCTAACTTCAAAGGGATAAGAAAGTAAAATCCTCCTATCTACTAAGATAAAACCAAAATATTTAAAAACACTTACCAGTATGCAGCATTATTAACTCTCATAATTGTTACTTATTTAATCAGTTTACAAAAACTGAATTTTTAAAAATCTTAATCTTAAATCCTATCAAATTGCTAAACTATTTTATTAGTTTTAATAGTCTGCCTGGAGTTTCTGTTGGATTTTCTTGGCATATATTCACTGTTACAAATAATGACAGTTTGTGTCTTCTTTCTCAATCTTATTATATGATTTATCTCATGTCTTTGTGTTTGTGTGTTGATGTATGTTGCTGTGTTGGCTAAAACTCCCATTAAAATGTTGAAGAAATAATAACACAGTGAAAAGGTGTGTACTGTCAGCTCTTTTAATTTTTGTGAATTTAGTCAGTTTGGAGTATCTCATTTTTATATTAGTTGTCATTTCCTCAATTACTAGTAAAGTCGAGCTTTTTTTGGGTGGGGAAGGAGGATGTTCTTGGCCATGCAACTTGCCCTTTTGTGAGTTGTCAATTCACACTATTTGCTTATTTTTCTATTGCACTGTTTGCCTCTTTCTCACTAATATGTAAGAGTGCTTATAATTCAGATATAATTCTTTGTTGATTAAATGCATTTGAATATCTTTCTATAGTCTATGGCTTGTATAATATTTTTTAATGGCGTCTTTTGTCATACCAAAGTTTAATGTAGTCAAAATCTGTCATGTTTTGAGCTTTTGTCTTTTTTTAAAGAAATCCTCACTATCGAAAGGTCATATAAATATATTTTTTTATTTTATTCTAAATGATTTTATTTTTACTTTCACATCTAGTTCTTTAATCTGGCTGGAACTTCAGTGAGCCTTATGTGGTGGAATACTGAGGGGGCAGGGGGAGAGGGAGGTAAGAATTAAGAGAAAACAAAAATGTACTTATTGCCAACATATCTGACCTTAAAAAAGTTTTTGTGAAGAACATTAATTACATTTTTCAGAACCCCTAATGTTCTGCATAGTGCAGAATTGGGGAAATTCTAGAACCAGTGAATTCTATTTAAAATTTCAAGAGAAAGGAAGGAAATTAATAATTCATGGTCCCCTGAGTGGAGAGCACTGTGCTAGGTATGCTCCATAACTCTTTTCATCCTCAAAAGAAAACTACATATTTTTAATACTATTTTATAGATCCCTAAAACCATCTAGCTAATAAACTGTGAAAACAGAATATGAGGCCAGATTTCTCTGACTTCAAAGTCCGTCTCCTTCCATTTTTTTCCCACCATAAAATCACTGAGTATTTTGTAAAGATGAAGGATAGATTCATACGTTGTGATTTTAAGACAAAGTGAGATACTGGAAAAGAGAGGTAATGACCCTGGTAGAAAGATTTAAACACATAAGCAAGCTATGTCTCTTTAAATATAACCTAGATTTTACAACTATTTTGAAGTTAAAAACATTTACCAGAATTCAAGTCCTGGAGACCTGAGTTTAAATCTGTTATACCAAGCAAACTACTTTCTCAGCTTCAGTGAAAAGAGGATAATAACACCAACTATACAGGACTGTTGGGCAGATTACGTCAATTATATAGAAAAAGCATCCAGCACTCTAGTCTCTATAACCTAAAGAATATTGAAAGTCATTTTCCTCCCTCCCTCCTTTCTCTCTCGCTTTCCTTTTCTTTTTCTTCTGCTTTTGTTTCTTCCTTGCCTCTGCCTCAGGCAGCACTTTGTTAGTAATACTGGACCTACTACATAAATAGGTGACCTGTTATTAATTATGACCAGGTTCAGCCCAGCAGAGCTAAATTACTTTCATAAGGCCGAGTCATCAGAATGAGTCACAACACACTCTTCCTCCTCCCCGATGCTTTGTTCCCACAGTGGCCACAGCTGCCTTCAGGTTCTTAAAGGTTAGAGAGGTACTGAAGAGTGACTGAGATGGTGACCTCTAATATTTTGTTGCTCTGCTCCTACAATATCCCAGAAATGAACAAGTTAGCATCCACCAAAAATTAGTTGGGTCATATCAGGACAAATAAAGATGTCACATTGATTCTGTCTCCGGTTCTACTACTCAAACCTGTTTCTTTCCTGTTTCTCATTCTCTTTGTCTTTTCCTCTCAGTTCTCCTTTGTGAAACACTTCTGTCCTCTATCTGGTATTTTCCTTCTCTTTGTTCTCCTTTTGATATCTGCCATCTCCATTCTATTCCCATGTTCCCCTCATCTCCTCTTTCTTCCCCATTCCATTCAAAAATAATGATAATGATAGTGGTAACAATAATAAGCAGTTGTCTGCTGATTGTACTGCAGGAACATGCAGTACTTTCCATTAGTGATCACAGGTGGCTTCCCAAGTCCCACCAGCCTGGTGGCTGAATTGTTGGGTCACAGTGAGGCAGGTGGGAAAGTGTGGGTGGTACCCAGTAAGCAGTCCAGAATCATTCCACTGCCAACACTTCTGACAATGAAATGTCTAATATAGGCAACTAGATTGTAGTTCATTAAGTCTGTGTTGCTAATGTACTCCAAGTCAGTCACGATGCAGTTGCCAGTGGAAAATGCCCAAATGCAGTCTACGGAAGTAAAAAAATGAGAATGACTTGATACTTTATCTAAGACTATGACATCACCTCTTGATTTTATGTCTGCCCAGCTTTTGTTCTATGAATGAGTAGGCCTGTGTTTTTCAGAGCAATGTTGTAACATACACATATGATAAAAATTATACTGGGAAGCCTAATGAAGCCTGCCTCTACCCAGACAAATTATCTGGTACAGATATCCAATGCAGCTAATTCAGGAGTATAAGTTCTTACCTTTTCCTATACAGTAATTTAAGAAATGACTCAGATGCATAATTACCTCAAACTCTACTTAATTCTGCCTATAATTTTGCTTGAACTACTAATTTACATTTACTTGATATTTTTATTTTAAAATGCTATTTTTCTTAACACATTTGTATATGTGTTTTTGTGTAAACCACTTCAAATCCTTTGTGGGACAATATCAGTTCAAAAACATATAAATGAAGGAATAAATTCTGTCTTTACCCAATCATCTAAAGCATATGTCTTAATCGCTATTCTAATTTTTAGCTTATAGATTTTTTCCATTTTTATCACCTCATTTGTAATTTGACTTCATGCTACAACTGAATGTGTCCTCCCAAAATTCATACTTTGAAACCTAATCCCCAATGTGATGGTATTTGGAGATGGGGACTTCAGGAGATGGTTAGGTCAGAAGGTGGAGACTTACGATGGGATGCGTGCCCTTATAAAAGAGACACCAGAGAGCCATCCCACCACTCTCGGCCATGTGAGGACACGTGTACCAGGAAGAGAGCTCTCACAAGATACTGAATCTGCACGTGTCTTGATCGTGGACTCCCAGCCTCCAGAGCTGTGACATATAAACTTCCAGTGTTTATAAGCCACCTACTCTAAGGTATTTTGTTACAGCAGCCTTAATAGACGAAGATATCTCATAAGAGAATTTGATTTAAAGACATCATTAAAGGACAAACTTCATTTTATCTGGGTTATGCTAGGCTTCTTAACATAAATTCAAATAAGTGAAGAATATCAACACAAAGTAGATATATACTGGCCACTATTCTAAGGATCTGGGAAATTCTGGCTTAAAAGTACTTATTTTGATATGAATTATCCAGGTATAGAATTCCAAGCCAGGTTAAGTTTAAATGTCAGCCTTACCTTTTTTTAGTTCAAGGCTCTATTAATAGATGGATTCATTACAAAAAAATTCCCTCACGACCTACTGGGAGTTTCTACTGCCCACTGAAGCTCTGATTTAGAAAATTCATCGGTATTCATGGAGTAAAGCAGAGAACTGCTTATTTGTATATCTCTCTCCTATATTTTTGAGGGTTAAAGTTTTTAACCAGTCTAATCCCCAGCACCTAGCAACGTCTGTCATGGAGTAGGCCATGGGCTCTACTACCAAGTAGTCTGATTATAGGCTTAGCTCTGCCATATATAATCTGTACACCTTAAGGCAACCTGCTTAAACTCTTCGTGTATCAGATTTTTCATCAGTAAAACCGAGAAAATGAGAGTTCTTAGAAATTAAAATAATACCTGGCATATAGAAAACATTCAATAAGTCATAAGTAAATGGATGAAACAGTTAAATTTCTACATAACTGCACAACATAATTGTTGAATTATATGTGTGTATCTGAAATTCTCAAATACAGATGCCTGAAGAAAGGTCCTAATTAGTAACCACGCATTATCCCAGCTGGCATTCTCAAATGGCTGATGACACCTTCTCAAGCATAGACATAGTGCCTATAAGAAATTACAGTGTCAAGAGCTGTGTCTCTTAAATTTAAGCCTGCTTTAACCATGGCCAAGTGGCCCAACAGTAGGAGCTTTTGATTATAGTTCATAATCAATTGAGCTGTAATATGGACAACCCCTAGGCGCACGCGCGCACATACACACACACACACACACACACACACACACACACACACACATTCAGAATAGCAACATGGCCAAAAGAATAGGTTTGGACATCAGACCCAGACTTCATCATTCTTCTGTTTATTTAGCTAAGTGTCTTTGGGCAAGTTAAACTCACTAAGCTTCAATTTTTCCTTGTAAAATGAAAATAATACCTACTTTAAGGGCTGGTAATTAGAGAAACAAATGAGACAATGTATGTAGATCACTTGACACATATGAAGTGTTTGTTAAATAGAAGCTGCTATTGTTATTATTACGTTTCTCCAAATTCTGAGAATTTTTTTATTAAGAAAGAGCTATAGCATTGGTTACGAAATAATTCTATTTTGGTTATGGGGGGAAAGTTTAGTAGTTTTAATCTTTAAAAGAATTTCTGATGTTGCAGTTGCCATCTAGGATGCCATAAAACCTAAAAAACCAATAAATCATGATTATTTTTTACTCTGAATAAAGCTCAAATTAGACAAGAGGCTGCCGTGATTTTTCCAGATGACTGGGTGAGAGAGACTAGTTGTTCAGGTAACATTATTATTAATAATGGTGATAATTACTAAACCCTTTAAAGTCCCATAATTAAAGCCTCCACTGAAATGTCACACCAAGAAAAAAATTTTTTTATGAATTCAGCTTCTTTGTTAACCATGAAACACAGTCCATAGATGTCAGTACTCATAATAATACTTCTTTTCATTCACCTTTTGCTTTGAACAATTTCTTTCAGTACATTAGGTTGGAAGGTAATAGGCCTGTATAATATTTCTATGTGTCTTAGAGAAGGGACTTACAGGGAGAGGGTGAAGGACCTCAATACATTCAACCCAAAGGAAGGGAGAGGTAAAGGAGACTTTATTAGCAGCCTAATATCTTATGAAAGATCTATTTGCCTGAATTGAATGTGTTGAAGAAGGAGACCTTGGTCCTTTAAGGGACTTTAGCAGGCAATCTGAAGACAAGTAGAAAAAGCATACTAATCTCATCCAGAGAGAAATATCTGAATATAAAAGAGGCCAAGCTGGGCTTTGGAGAAGTATATAAAGGAAATGTAATATAATCAAGTCTACCTGGATATTTTCCAGGCTCAATTCTGTGTTATTGTGGTAGTAATTTCATTAGTCATTTGTACAGCTATAAATTTGATACTCGGTGTACATTTATTTATTTTTTAAACCAACTTACACTAGCTCTTTGTCTTACTTTGCAAAAATTAAGTATGTTTTCAAATTCTGGTTTGAAGATTCAATCTCTGAGTAAAATTTTGGAAGACAGTTCAGATGCTTTGACAGCCAAAAAAAGAAAGAAAAGCTTTACTTTTATCTGGAATTGAAATAGCCAGCTATATTGGCATCCTGTTTCCAATGTATAATAATTGTATTCAATAAGTCTTTCATTCAATAAACGTTTCCTAAATGTCTACTAGTGTCTTATGAATGTAATTATTCATGTAACCAAGCATAATATGACCCCTACCCCTCTATTTCAAGGCTAAAGTCTTTCCTGAGAGTCTTGATATTTTCAGAAATGCATAATGTCTTCTTGACAGCTACTTCAAACATTGTTCACCTGGTGTGAGTTGAAAAAAATCTTCAATCGATCTCCATCATCCATACTTTTGAGTGTCAGAATGAATAAAACACAAGGGAAGAAATGATGGAAAGGGTGTTAGAAGCTGAGGCTCCAAAATGAGGATGAGAGAGAACTGAAACTCTGACGAAGATAATTTAGTCACTGCCTCCGTTCCCTGTTGAGTACCCATGGGACCTGGAAGCCCTCCAGAGGCTTAAAAATTCCTGTCTTAAAAGTGGTCCCATAAAATCATTCTCACTTGATGAACAGCAGGGAAAGCACAGTTGCTGGTGAAGAAGGAGAATTTCTGATGACTTTACATTCGTCAGGGAAGAAAAATATAGAAACACTAAATCTTCTGTGATCCTCATAGGGTCTTCCAAATTTTTTTAAAAACTACCTCAGTTACATGTAAACGTTGCTTTTGATAGCCAATTAGATATCCATGGGTGATACTTTGATGGTACGCCATACCATTCATTAATAATGTACACAGCACTCAGTTCCTAAAACCATTCCCTGGTGGCATAAAGATTTTTCTTAAGTGATTCCATAGTTCTCATTATTGTTCTCTCTTATGACCTTAATGAACATTGATGCCTACTTATAGTGTGGGGGTTACTGTAAAATGCCTTATGTGTGCTAGCAACTAAATTGAGAGAAATGTTTCATTTCCGAGGTTCTACTTACCACCCTGCCATGGGCATTTAACAAATGCCTGAAGAGGATCTAGCCTGCAAAGCTCGGACCTTGAGAATGAGAAATAGTTTATAACTGTCTATTCCAAGTTAAGCGTGATCCTGATAAGACCATTGCTTCAAAATACAAAATCTTTTGTCTTGGAGGTAAAATATAAAAATTCCTGAATATTAGTTTTACAAATATGTTATTAATTTGGTTACATTTTCTCTGTGCTCCTGAGGAAAGCTACTTAATCATAAAATAAAATACATGTTTTATTTTTTTTAAGAATGTAAAGTTTATTTTTCACATGTTAAATAATATCAAGTTCAATAAAGGCAATGTTTGTGCATTTGCTTCATTTATACTGAGGATTTTAACTTATTGTGACGTAAAATTATTTTCAGAATTAAGTAAGGAATCCCCAACTATATTTACCCTTGTCACAAGGATGGCAAAAGTGTTTAGCTTGCTATTTTGAACCCTTATTGATCTAAAATCAATAGTGAGTTATGTTTAAAAGTATGCATCTCAGAGGCATAAATTAGAAAAAATATAAGGAAATATGACCTGAAAATACTTGGCACACATTTTTTTTTCCCCTTCTTGAAAACTGAGTATACTATATGTATATGATCAAAGAAATGAATTTAGAGTAGCAGTTGTTAGATTAGGATCAATAGAAGCTCTGAAATTGTATGACAAAGTATAAGCATGTGTATGTGTGTTGAGTAACGGGAGAGAAAGGATAAGAAAGCACATCTATATTGAGTAATTTCTATATGTCAGGCCCTGTTCGAGGAACTGGAAATGTAGTGTGAACAAGACAGAGTTCCTGGCCTCAAGCAGATTATATTCTTGTGAAAGAATATAGGAAGTAAAACATATAAACACACAAATTTCAGAAATACATCGCAGATTTAGAATATTGAATTCCCACAATTTAAGTTCAAAATATTAAGACCTCAAAATCCAGAGATGGCCAAAAACAAGCCATGCAGACCACTGTGAGTGTGGGCAGAAAAGACAGAAACCATTTTAGAACATCAAAGATTCAGCTTTTAGAATGATTAGATACAACGTAGGGGCACGCCTCAGTTTACTGCACTTTGCTTTAATACATTTCTCAGATACTCTGTATTTTACAAATTGAAGGTTTGTGGCACCCCTGTTGAGCAAGGCCAGTGGCACTTCTCCAACAGCATTTGATCACTTTATGTCTCTGTGTCACATCTGGTAATTCTCACAATATTTCCAACTTTTTCATTATTATATTTGTTATGGTGATCTGTGATCAGTGATCTGTGATGTTACTACTGTGATTGGAGGTGCCACAAACTATGCCCACTTAAGATAGCGAACTTAATCAATAAATGTGTGTGTTCTGACTGCTTCACCACTAGCCGTTTCCCCGTCTCTCTCCCTTTCTTTAGGCCTCCTTATTTTCTGAGACACAACAATATTGAAATTAGACCAACAATAACCCTGTGATGGCCTCTAAGTGTTCGATTGAAATGAAGAGTCAATCAATTCTGCAAACTTCAATGTCATCTTAATTTAAGGAATTGCCACAGTCACCCTAACCTTCAGCAACCACCACCTTGATCATTCAATAGCCATCAACATCAAGGCAAGACCCTCCACCAGCAAAAAGATTATGACTTCTTGAAGGCTCAGATGACGGGTAGCATTTTTTAGCAATAAAGTATTTTTTAATTAAGGTATATACACTGTCTTTTTAGACAATGCTATTGCACACTTAACAGGCTACAGTATAGTCTAAACATAATTTTTATATGCACTGGGAAACCAAAAATTTTGTGTGACTTGCTTTATTGCAATATTACCTTTATTATGGTGGCCTGGAACTAAATAATATCTCTGAGGTAGGTTTATAAAAAGAATATGTATAATTATCTTACAATCATTTTTTAATATATTATCAAGGAAGAAGTTAACAGTCAGAAATCACCATGAAGAATTAAGAAAGAATGAACATTTAAAAGTAAAACATAAATTAGGTAAAGATGGTGTCTCAAGGAATGAGTAAGACATCAGAACAGAGCAAGTTAGTAAAATGGAAGATAAATTTGAAGACATTACTTCGAGTGCAGCACAGAGGGAAAACAACGAGAATGGTATGATTAAAAAAAAAAAAAAACAGTGAAGATGAAAGAATTTAGCATGCATCCAATTGAGTCCCAGAAGGAGAGTACATTATAAAATGCAGAAGAGTTAGGTTTAAAGAGACAATCACTGAAAAAAAAAAATTCAGAATTGATCAAAGATATGTACATATAAAAATAGGAAGTTCCACATAAACCAAGCAGGATAAACAAGTGAGATCCACATTTGGGCATTTTTTGTAAGGCTATAGAATACCGAAGACAAAAAAAAGAAACCTTAAAGCAGATAGAGAGAAAAGAGCAATCATTTACCAGGAATAATAATTACACTGATAACCAACCTCTCAATAGCAACAATAAAAGCCAAAAGACCTCTGAGTATTATTAGTATCTTCAAAGTCCTGAGAGAATGTAACTGTCAATCTAGAACTATAAATCCAGCAAAACTATCATTTCAAAATAGAAGTAAAATGAAGATATTTTCAGATGAACAAAAACAAAGGTAGTTTACCACTAACAGACCTTCACTAAAAGAACTTTTAAAACATGTACTTTGTGAACAAGAAAAATGATCCTATAAATGTTTTACATAAGCTAAATAACACAGATTATTGTCATGATGGTTGCACAGCTCTGTGAGTATATTAAAAACCATTCAATTGAACGCTTTAAATGGATAAATTGTATGGTACATGAATTACATCTTGATAAGGCTGTTTTAAAAAATCATAAGGGACAAAGACCCCCCCCCCTCCTTTGCAATATAGACTGAGTGACTTGAGAACTTGGCAAAATGACAACTGGACTTCTCTTTTAAGCCCTAAACTTGCTGGGATTCAACGTATGAAGACAGGCAGGCAAAAGTTACACTGACCTATACCTTAATTTAATAATAAAAACATACCTAGAGCTGCCTACTAATTCAGAATATTTTTTTAGAAAAAGCTTGTAAGTTTTTTACAATATTGTGATAGCCATTTTTTTAAAAAAAACATAGGTTAAAATAAATTACTTAACAATACTAAAAAATTACTTCCAAAGACAAAACTATAAAACAAGTCTCATTTTTCATCCCTGTTTCTCTAATCCTTCCCACCTACACTGGTGATTAATATTTGATTTATATTTCCATCATTTTTGTTTGATAATCAAAAACTGAAATTTCAGAGGTGAGAGGTTAATACATGTTTCATTGTATTGCACAGAAAGGAGTTTGTGTCCAGAACAAGTTTGAGAACCATCAGAAATCTAACTTCTGGTAATAGGCATGGACAAGAGTATCCAGTAGCATTCAGGAACTAGCTAAAGACTTTCTTTTGATTAAAGGAGAGTTTCTGGTCAATTAGCATGTCAAGAGATATATTAGTTTCTGGTCAATTAGCATGTCAAGAGATATGTTTGAACACCATGTATGAAAGTGCCAGTTACTTCTCCCAATACTTGCGGCATTCTGGAAAAGAAACAGGTTTCACAAGCAGGTATTTCTAAGCTGTGATACTTTGAGAAAGTTGCTTAACATCTCTGTGCTTCAGTTTTCTTGTTCAAACAAGGGGAACAACTCACTGTTTCAGACTGTTCTAAGAATTATATTAAATGATGTAATGATTCAGAACCCACGAAATGAGCAGTGTGCTGTCATGTCACACGGCAGGCACTCTAAGATGGAGGCTAGAATTCTAACACGGAGCCACAGAGGCAGTCAGCTTCCTTTCAGCAATGATCCACAGGTCAAGGTGTGGAGGGAGAGGTCCCATTCCCTGCTGAGCCAGGTTTCCATTGTACACAGAATAAAAAGCTAAATTTCTCTATTTCTCTGAAAGCATATGTTATCACAGAGCATCAGGCTAGAAAAGCAGTCTAAGAAAGTGATGTAGCGGGTACAGCCCCTTCACAGAGCAGCACAGACAAGGCTAAATGCAAATGGCAGGCAAACGCTTTTTGCTGATTTGCATTTTTTCAGGGTTACTATTGAAAAAACAAACCCACAAAGTTATTCTTCCTTTCCCGCCATTAAAATGTGCTTTCTCCAAAAGCAAAGTATACCATTGTTTGGCTCACAGAAAATGTCACAGTTCTTTACTTAATCTTACTATACAAAATCTGTGACTTTCTTAAACGACTAACTCTCAATGTGTAGTTTAGCTGGCAAGGCAGTCATGGAATATTTCTATGAAATCTCCTAGGAAATTTATCAGTGGGTTTTGCTGGACAACAGTATAACTTGCTGCCACACAACATTAGGGAACATTGACCAATTATGTTCCTAAAATGAGCTGCCCACTGCTGTTTCTCCATTTCTTAAGCAAACTTCCTTTCCAGTTTATTTTCCATGTGACAATTCTAGGCCACCACAACCTGCATTCATTCAGACCACATTTGTTGAAAAAGGTGCAAATGAATTTTGCAAATGGAAAAAAAGAGAGAGAGAGAGAGAGAGATCAACTATTCAGCTGGGTCCACATAGAAAAGAAACTATTTTTGCTTCTAAAAGCTTTAAAAAAAAAAAAAAAAAATTCACTCCTAGAAGCTGCTCT
>NW_011888997.1:1240819-1280344 GCF_000151845.1 Pteropus vampyrus | reverse complement strand
ATTAATATTTGATTTATATTTCCATCATTTTTGTTTGATAATCAAAAACTGAAATTTCAGAGGTGAGAGGTTAATACATGTTTCATTGTATTGCACAGAAAGGAGTTTGTGTCCAGAACAAGTTTGAGAACCATCAGAAATCTAACTTCTGGTAATAGGCATGGACAAGAGTATCCAGTAGCATTCAGGAACTAGCTAAAGACTTTCTTTTGATTAAAGGAGAGTTTCTGGTCAATTAGCATGTCAAGAGATATATTAGTTTCTGGTCAATTAGCATGTCAAGAGATATGTTTGAACACCATGTATGAAAGTGCCAGTTACTTCTCCCAATACTTGCGGCATTCTGGAAAAGAAACAGGTTTCACAAGCAGGTATTTCTAAGCTGTGATACTTTGAGAAAGTTGCTTAACATCTCTGTGCTTCAGTTTTCTTGTTCAAACAAGGGGAACAACTCACTGTTTCAGACTGTTCTAAGAATTATATTAAATGATGTAATGATTCAGAACCCACGAAATGAGCAGTGTGCTGTCATGTCACACGGCAGGCACTCTAAGATGGAGGCTAGAATTCTAACACGGAGCCACAGAGGCAGTCAGCTTCCTTTCAGCAATGATCCACAGGTCAAGGTGTGGAGGGAGAGGTCCCATTCCCTGCTGAGCCAGGTTTCCATTGTACACAGAATAAAAAGCTAAATTTCTCTATTTCTCTGAAAGCATATGTTATCACAGAGCATCAGGCTAGAAAAGCAGTCTAAGAAAGTGATGTAGCGGGTACAGCCCCTTCACAGAGCAGCACAGACAAGGCTAAATGCAAATGGCAGGCAAACGCTTTTTGCTGATTTGCATTTTTTCAGGGTTACTATTGAAAAAACAAACCCACAAAGTTATTCTTCCTTTCCCGCCATTAAAATGTGCTTTCTCCAAAAGCAAAGTATACCATTGTTTGGCTCACAGAAAATGTCACAGTTCTTTACTTAATCTTACTATACAAAATCTGTGACTT
Organism: Pteropus vampyrus; assembly: GCF_000151845.1. NCBI lineage: Eukaryota > Metazoa > Chordata > Mammalia > Chiroptera > Pteropodidae > Pteropus > Pteropus vampyrus. Next base: position 1,279,342 of record NW_011888997.1, on the reverse strand, counting down.
TCTTAAACGACTAACTCTCAATGTGTAGTTTAGCTGGCAAGGCAGTCATGGAATATTTCTATGAAATCTCCTAGGAAATTTATCAGTGGGTTTTGCTGGACAACAGTATAACTTGCTGCCACACAACATTAGGGAACATTGACCAATTATGTTCCTAAAATGAGCTGCCCACTGCTGTTTCTCCATTTCTTAAGCAAACTTCCTTTCCAGTTTATTTTCCATGTGACAATTCTAGGCCACCACAACCTGCATTCATTCAGACCACATTTGTTGAAAAAGGTGCAAATGAATTTTGCAAATGGAAAAAAAGAGAGAGAGAGAGAGAGAGATCAACTATTCAGCTGGGTCCACATAGAAAAGAAACTATTTTTGCTTCTAAAAGCTTTAAAAAAAAAAAAAAAAAATTCACTCCTAGAAGCTGCTCTGTCGCTTTGGAAGCACGTTGGCTGGCACAGGTAAAGACAACTGAAGGTGAGGCTCATGCCAGAGATAGTCTGACGGGTGAAAAGGAATTCAGGGATTTATTCAGAACTGTCTCCAAACTGCTCCTCATCCTCTCGGTCTTTCCAGCCAAAGCTGAGGAAAGGTTTTGCAATCACCATAGTGATTCAGGCAAAAACAAGCATTGCTGTCTATTTATGCATGATTTCTGCTAGGCAAACCTGAAATAATATAGTCAAAAATAGGCCAAAATTCATAAAAATATAGAAAATGTAAAATTGTCTATCTGGCAGCCCTGGTACCTAGAAATGCCAGTTTGTGTGTTCTTCCAAGATAAACTTGCAGGTTTTTACTTACAGTCAAAAAAAGAAAGAAGACAAATTAAGAATGATCTCCTTAGCCAAGTTCTGCTGTGGCAGAATCCCCCAATTACAGGAACAACCCAGGGGGTGGCCATGAGCATCAAAAAGGGTCATCATCCCACTATAGAGGACTTCCATCTCTAGGAAGGCTTCAGTGGTAGAAAGACAACTAGACTTACCCTGAGACAGCCAAGTCCACCCTAACAGCATTACAATGGTACTCATACTTCTTTCCTACATGTGCTCCCACCACCAGGCACCACAAAATAACTAAGGCAGTTTAGGAAAACATATTTCTTAAGTTGATAAACGAACGAAAAATGTTAATAAATACATTCTGATAGCGTTACCCAAATGGGTACATGATAAGATTTTTAGTACACAAATTAACTTTTTTTGAAATCTTGCTTGTGTTTTATGGGCATATTTTTTTAAATACAGCACATAGAACCTATGATGTCACAAATTCTAGTTATTGAGAACAAGGTGAAATTTATTTAAAATTTCTAAATGAGTAGTACAAGTGTTCAATGTAAATGGCAAAACTGTGAAGTTGGTGCACATGTGACAGACTTGGGAAATGGTAAGAAGAAGCTAATATCACGAGGAGACTTGTATGTTTCTAGTCAAGCCATAGCATCCTGGCCCATGAAAGAGGCACCTTTGGATTTCCCATCCCGTGAAGTTTGCCAGGAGCTATATTTATGTGTTGATAGACCTTGTTTCCTCAGCTCTTCACGGGCTGTGGGAAGATGCTCCTCACTGTCTGGAATCCATAAGCGGAAGCTGCCACTCATTCCTGAACAGGGAGATATCCTTTCTCCATCGGTGATGATGCCACCAAATCTGTCTCTCCCTGAAGGAAATACACGCTGGCCTCAATGAGTTAAACAGTTCTTTACCGATGGGGTTCCTACAAAGGTTTCAAAGCTTCAGAGAATGTGTTTGGGTGGGGTATAGAGGAGAAGAGGAGGTAGGGAAAGACCTCGGAGTCAGAAATTAAGTTGTTGGCCCAATCTTCTGGTTCTTTCATCCTACGTGAAGACCAGGCCTTCCCAGATCCCAGCTCCTTAACTCTCTCTGAATCCTTCCCCCACCCAGGGCCTCCGCTTACATTCTCCCACCCTCTCCCCACACACCTGTCTTCTCACACAGTTCCAATGATGAAGAAAGCCTAGTCCAAGTTACTTCTTCCCATTCCTTGTATGTGTGGTCTGAGGTAGGGATGGGGAGGGGTGCAAGGGGAGGAATTATCAGATACCAGCCTACATTCTCCATTTACTAAATTGTGTTACAAATTTTGTTCTGAGATTCTTTCCAATCAAAGAAAAAAGGTGGGGGGATCACTGTGGTTCCTCAGAGGAAGGTTGTCCAAGGATTTAACTTAGAGTGGCCTTCAGATAGAAGACAGCAAAAACATTCCCTACAAAGAATACCAGGTATTTTCCCCTTGGCTGAAGAGTGCTTACACACCTTACTGCAATTATGCGTCTCTATGTCTGTTTCCTTTTTCTAGACTGTAATTTCTTGAGGGGTGGTCATATGTCTCATACATTTTTCTATCTTTAATGCCAAGAACAATACAAGGCTTGAAAAGTGTTTGCTAAATGAGTAAATTATCAAAAGTGGAAGAATGTCTGGAGATGAAGGAACTAAAATGCTATGTTGAAATAGGAAATATAGGTTTCTTTTTTAAAGCAACGATTATATTATTTTCACCTGGAAATCTGCTATGGAGCAGTAAACAGCACACAGGGCTGTTTTACCCAAGGTGCCAGATGACTGTCCATGTCTATCAAAGTTATTATCTGTTTGTTCAGCTTTCCCCTGTGTTTCCTTCCCCCTGTACAAGCTCAGCTCCACAGTTTCCATGTGACTATATTTAACCACCACCCCCCTCCCCTTCATTTTGGACATAATATGGGCACAGGAGCCTATAGGGAAAAAAAAGAAATGAAACTATGAAGCAGAGTGACCTAGATTACTTTTTTACCTAGATTATATTTTTGAGTCCCTCAGGCCTGCACTATATCTAGGCCATTTGGTTTGAGTGACAAGTAGGCCAATGAATGGTATCGTCTTTAATTCATGGTTGTATATCATAATAAATCAGTCTTTTAAAAAAAAAAAAAAGGCTCTGAAGAAAGGGGACTTGGAATGTGGTCTGCTTAGTGACATGTGCTGAAAAAAAAGATGACAGGATGTTTGCTATAAATGGAGATACTGTTACTTAATGCTTTTTGTAGACAAAAATATAAAAACTGTAGAATCACCTTCTTTCCCTTCTCCCAATATATATGCACAGAGGCAAGTTCCTATATAAATGGTCTGTATTAGTTTGCCAAGGCTGTCATAACAAAATACCACAGTGGGTGACTTAAACCACAGAAAATTATTTTTTCACAGTTTTGGATGCTGAAAGTTCAAGATCAAGGCGCCAGCAGAGTTGATTTCTTCTGAGGCTTCTCCTCTTGACTTGCAAACATCCGCCTTCTCACTATGTCCTCACATAATCTCTCCTCTGTGTGTACACACCCCATGTGTCTGTCTGTGTGTCCAAATTTCCTCATCTTATAGGGATACCAATCAGAGTGAATTAGGGCCCACCCTAACAGCCTCATTTTAACTTAATCACCTCTTTAAAGACACTCTTTCCAAATACAGTCATATTTTGAATTACTGGGTGTTAGGACTTCAAAATATAATTTTTTGGGGGCGGCGGCAGGGGTACGATTCAGCCTATAACAGGAGAGTATATTCTTTGAATTTAAAAGCCATAGTGCCATACTAATCAGTAATTGGCTTGACTTCTTACTGCTAAGGTATTTGAAAATTATATTGAGATGAAGAAAGGAACTAAGCAGAACAATGAGGAAATTAAGGATCATTCCCCAAGGAAGCCAGAGAAGGCTGCAGACAGAGGATCAAGAGTTTGGATTGTGGGGGGTTTTTTGTTTCTGTTTTTGTTTTTGTTTTAATGTAACTCAAGTTCAAACTAGACCTAAGGCAACAAACTCAAATGCTTTCTGGTCCAAACAGATAACATCAATATGGTCTGCAGCCTAGTGTAAAAAGAAAGGGCAAATGGAGGAAAGAGGCAGTAGCAAACTGGAGAGTTTATGTCATAAAAGCAATCGAACTCAATTTTTTTTTTCAAACACATCAGCCAGTCTGTGAGCCCTGAACTAGACACTGAAGAACTTCATTGCTACACACACAAACATTTGCTTAACAGATGTCCTCTCCATATGCCCCGTGACATTTCATCCTTTTCCTCCTTGCTTTTCTCCAATCCTGTCCAGATAAGTTCTTTGATTTGGTGGCAGCCCAGGGCTCCAAGCTGCTGACCTAAGTTGGAGTGTTACAGTTGCCAGCAGTTCTGTTCTCAATGAATGCCAGGGCAGATATTCTCTTAAAAGCAGGTTCTTGCTTCATTTCCATTCTCTTTGGGCTTGGTTTTCATATGGACAGCAGCATGCTTGGAGCCTAGACGTAACTCCAGGACCATGAAAATAAAACGTATGCAAACCTACAGGGTCTATGAAGTGCTGAGTCAGAACCAGAGAGGCAACAGAACTCAAAGATTCACGAATGCCATGGAAGCACATATGTTAACACAATTGGAATCTAAGCCAGTGGTTCCTAACAGAGGTTGGTAAGTAGATAAGGGGATATTTTAGATTTAGGAAACCTTTTCAAAATACAAATACCTACTCCCCCCAACCCCTACTGATTTTTTATTGCAGGTCAGCAACCGATAGAGTCTCAGGGACTAAAGGAATCAGACTGAAGTATAGACTAAAGCAATTTGTTTAGTCATAGCTACCTTTATAATCCTTTTAGTCTGACAGTATTAGGAGATAAAATTTATCCTCCTTTCCTTGGGTTTCTTTTCTAAGAGGATAGCTCAGTTAGTGTAACTCCTGGCCTATCTTAAATTTTGATCACTCTACCTCAAGGGAATTGGTCATAATACTGGTGAATTTGGGAATAATAAACTCGACATACTTAGCCTTTCCTCTATGACCAGCTCTGTCCAATAAAATGGGTGGAGGCAATATGTCTAACACCGCGTGTGTCTGTTTGTGTGAACTTGCCTAATTCTGGGGTTCAGTACTAGTAAGGTCACTCTGCTAACAGAACTAGAGTCACATCCTCTAAGCCACTGTCAATATTGAAGGTAATATTTTGTCCTCCATCTGTCATTCTTTTATTTATCATTTTGTTCAGAGCCTGAGGATACAAAAGTCCCCCACAGTGAAATCAAATCTGGAGTCTCTTTTGCGGTAGTAATGACAAAATACAAGATAGCTCTGTGGTAAAGCAGAGTGTGAGGAGTAAATTTAGTGCTGTTCCATTACAGGTAATTTCTCTTATGCTGATATGAAGGTAAATACACACACACACACACACACACACACACACACGCTTATATTCATAGCATCTCTCATAGCAAAATAGTTTATAAGATTTCAAGGTACAGTGGTTGTGTACACTAACATCTTAATACAATCACTTAATTCTGCAATACTTATCTGCATATCGATTATCTTTGAAATTCACTTCAAATTATAAAACAAACTCATTCGAAAACTCATCCTCAAAGACCAAACCATTTATCAAACTTAAAGCTTTTCCCCATAGATTTTAAAAGTGTTCCAAATGTGATGGGCTTTGATTAAAGCTCATCAAATTTTTCAAGTTAGTATGGAACAAGAAAATATGAAATTTCTAAATCTTATTGAAATAGTAATTTTTCTGGTTTAGTCAACAGATGAGATCTGTATTATTGTTTACTAAAGGGCTGAGTAATTGAAAAATGCACTTATTTGAGAGAGAGAGGGAGGAAGAGAAAGAGAGAGAAACAGAATAACCTCCCAGTCTGGGGTAATCACAGGAGCTGTTGCCAATGGAATAGGATGACTCTAAAGACAACTCCACATTGACTTTTGTTTTAGTCAAGTCTCTCAAAAGAATGAGGCTGAATTTCCCCCCCAAAAGAAGACATGTTGGAAGCTACAGAGTTCTAGGGTTCAAGAAGGGAGATTCCTGACATAAAAGAAGGATGCAGGGGTGATCATTCCCACCAAATCCCCACCTAACTCACCTCTTTGGACTGTGCAGAAAATAGATGAGCCTTGGGAATAACAATGGATTATTATAAACTTAATCAGTTATCAGTTCCAATTGCAACATCTGTTCCACATTTGCAGGCAGGGGGAAGGGAACAGAGAAAAACATAGCCCTAGATTCCTGGTATGATAGCTCTAGATCTGGAAAGATTTTTTCTCTACACTCAAAGACTACCAGAAACAGTTTCCCTTCAGCTTGAAAGATCAGTATTACACCTTTTTGTCTTACTTCAAGGTTATATCAACTCTCCACTCTTCAACCATAATCTAGTTCACAAGAACTTTGATCATCTTGCCTTACACAAGACATTATGCTGGTGGGTTATATTGATGGAATCATGCTAATTAGATCTACGAGTAACAAAAATCCTAGAAACTTTGGTAAGATGCTTGCATGCCAGAGGATGGTAAAAAATGCTACAAAAATTCAAGAATTGTCTGAAATGTCTAAGCATTCAATGGTCTGTGGCATGTTGAGATAGCTCAACATACACACATCCAAGATACACACGTTGCTGATCTTGTACCTCCTGCTACTAAAAAAGAGGAACAACAACAAATGGGTCTCTTTGGATTTTGGAGTATGTATATACACACATACACACATACACACACATATACATATACACACACATACACATATACATATACATATACATACATACACATCATTTGGGCAGGCTGTTCTGACTCATTTACCCAGTAATCTATAAAGCTTTCAGTTTTGAGTGAGAGCCAGAGGATGAGAAGACTCTGTACCAATTTCAGCTTATCATGGAAGCTGCTCTACTGTTTGTTCCACATGGTCCAGTAAATAGTGCCTAAAGGGATGCTGTAAGAAGCCTGTGGCTGGCCATTATAGGTCATCACAATATAGGTCTTTAGTAATTAAGAGCAAAGTTATGCCAATTTCTGTAAATAACTATTATCCTTGAGAAACAGCCTCTGACTTGTTCATGGACCATAACAGAAACTGAATGCTTGAATACAGACCATCAATGTACTGTCCAACCGACGTTACCCATCATGAACTGAGTATTGTCTAAACCACTGAGCATGTGGAAACAGGTGACCAGTTAACTGAAAAATGAAAGTCTTAGGCCTGTTTTACAGATGGTTTTACACTATATGTTGGTAATCTACAAGTGGCTGGTTGGAGCTATGTAGCCCCAATCGGGAGTGGCTGTGAAGGACAGCAGCGAAGGCAAATCTTCTCAGCAAGCTAACCTTTGAGCACAGAACAGGCTTTTCTTGGAAGGAAAGACTAGCAGAGGTATAGCTCTACACTACTCATGAGCACTGGTTAACCATTTCTCTAGATGATCAGAGACTTGGAAGAAACACAATTGTGAGACTGATGACAATGAGTTGAGGGGAAGAGTTTTCTGGATAGACCTCTCAAGTTGGCAAATAGTATGGGGATATTTGTGGCTCAAGTAAATGCTCAGTGAAAAGTAATTTCAGTAGAGGAGGCTCTTAATTAACAAATAGAAAATATGACCCAATTATGGATATCAGTCACCTTTTCTCCATTTACCTCTGTCATTACCCTGTGGGCTCTTGCACAAAATGGTAATAGCAACAAGGATGGAGACTAGCAAGGGTCAGCAACAGGGGCTTTCACTTAGCAAAGTCAACCTGGCTACACTCACTGCTGATGCCATAATTTGCCAATAGCAGGGACCAACACTGAGCCTTCAATATGGCAACTAAGGAGAACTGAAGGCAGTTTGATTAATTGAATGATATCCATCATGGAAGAGACAGAAATTTGTTTCATTTCTTCTGATGTAGATTTGCCTCAATATTTATGGCAAAATTACTGTTTATGAACTTACAGAATGTTTTATTCACTCTCGTGGTATTCTGAACAGCATTATTTCTGACCAAATGACTCATTTTATAGTGAGTGTAGTGTGGCATTCAGCTCATAATCAAAGAATTCAGTGATCTTAACATGTTCTCCATCACTCCACCACTTGGCTTAATAAAATAGTGGAATGGCCGAAAGACTCAATTAGCATCCCAGCTGTACTTTTTGGGGCTGGGTTATTGCTTTGAAGAACCAATATACGCTCTGATTTAGTGACCAAAATATGACACTCTTTCTACTGGGACTCAAGGGCTGGGAGTTAAGAAGTACCAATGTCAGCAATTCCTCCATCCATTACATCTAATGATCGATTACCAAAACTTGTACTTTCTCATCTGCACAATTTTGGCCTATGCTGGTCTAGAAGTCTTAGTTCCCAAGGGAGGACTGCTTCCACCAGGGGGCACAATAATAGTTCCTTTGAACTGGAAGCTGCAACTGCTACCTGGACACTTGAGTTCTTTATTCCTCTGAAATAACAGGCAAAGAAGGGGGTTACTGCACTGGCTGGGGTGGTTGGTTCTATGAAAGGAATGTGATTTTTATTACTGTTCTGTTGGGCAGGCAGGAGTATGCGTGGAACCCAGAAAATTCTCTTTAGTGTCATTTAGCATCTTGCGTTCTGTGGTAAAAGTTCAATTGGTAACAACCCAATAGAGGCAAGAATAATGATGTCAGAGACTCCCTGGGATGAAGGCACTGGATCAGTGGGAACCTTGACTGGCTCAGGTGCTTGCTAAGGGCAAAGAGAATACAAAATGAGGAGTGGAAGAGGGAATTTTTAAATACCAGCTTCACCCATGTTACCAGCTGCAGAAACTAGAACTGTAATAATTATATTTCTTCCTTCCTTTGATATGAATATATTCAAACAGACATAAATCAAGTTCCCCTCACCCATTTACCTACTACCTAACTTAAAGTTTTGATAATTATTTGCCCCGTATATCAGGATTTTATTATAATTTATTAAACGGCAAACATGATGCAGCTAAAAGAGGAATGAACATCCCCAAAAGACAAATAAAATGGTATATGAAACTTTTGTTTTCTCTTTTGAGGAAAGGATTAGCATGTTTTTGTTTGTATAAGGGACAGTTTCATCATGTTATACAGAAGCCTGATTTTTCTATTATCTTTATTCTAAAGTTAACTATGGTTTAAAATATATATGAAATGCTAAATTTAAAAAGGAGTATATTGTGCTACACTGTGTTTTATCTATTAATTTAGTCTTTTCCTGTCTATGACTTGGAACTAAGTATATTCTCAATTGGAGAAGACTAAGAGAGAAATTTGCAAGAAGTTTTGTAGACAGAAGTAAAGCAGAGGCCATTGCTTTCAACGAGCTGTGGCAGTCAGACACAGTGACAGATGTAGAACTGTCCAGAGAGTGCCAGGTTCCTCATGGTCTTCCTGACTCCTGGTCTGTCCATCAATACGAGCTCCAAAGCAACCACCAAATGCTTGACTACAGTTCCCATGGAGGTAACAGCTTTTACAACCATCTCCATAAGCTCCCCTTTTGCAATTACATTCCAGTGACCAGACACACAGCTTTTAGGATTCTCCTACAAAAGCAAACTTGGGTATTTTCACCAAAGTTCCATTGTCTGGTCTTAGAACCCCTTTATATTCTTAAAAACTACTGAACATCCCAAAGGGCTTTGGTATGTGTGCATTATAGCTATCCATATTATTAGTTAAAACTGAGAAATTTTTAAAACAAAATACACACATTCTATCTCAATGTTGATCTCAAGTCATGTAACTTCTGAAATTCCCCACTGTACACTCACAAGAGACTGAAAGAGAAAAAGGAAAACACATCTTTATATTGTTATTAAAACATTTTTGATCTTCCTGAGTCTTTGGGATCTCTGAAGAAGTCTCAAGGATGCCCTTTTTTCCCCGGCCTTCCTTTTGAGGGCCCTTTTTCCGGGTTTTTGATTTTAGCGACTTTTTCTGATTTTTTGACTTTTCTCTTCCAGCCCTTCACTACTCTACCCCTCTCATATTTGTGTAAGTTCTAATTTCTATAGAAAACCTCTCGTTCCCTTGATAGTTTTATTAGTTTGCTAGGGCTGCCATAACAAAACATCACAGACTGGGTGGCTTAAACAACAGAATTTATTTTTCACAGTTCTGGAGGTTAGAAGTCCAAGATCGAGGTGCCAGCAGACTTGGTTTCCTCTGAGGCCCCTCTCCTTGGCTTGTAGATGGCTGTCTTCTTGCTGCCTCTTCATATGGTCTTTTCTATGTGCGTGCGCATCCCTCATGTCTCTCCTATATGTCCAGATTTTCTCTTCTTATAAGGACACCAGCCATATTGGATTAGGGCCCAGCATAATGGCCTCGTTTTAACTCAGTCATCTCTTTAAAGGACCCATCTCTCATTACAGTCAGATAGCAAGGTACTAGGAATTAGGACTTCAACATATAAATTTGGGGGGAGAGGCATAATTCAGCCCACAACACTACTTTTGATCACTCTATTTTCCTGACTACACTCTGATTGATACACAATTAAAATAGTTGGCCATACTCATAAACTATTTTATATAAACGGCTTCACAATTTAGCCGGACAGAATGAATGGTGCAAGTCAAGACCGGTGTCTTATAGTAAACATGTTATGGTCATAAAGAGTTTTTTTAAATGAATGTGGTAACTCGTCTCTAGTATCAGACCCAAGTGAATCATACTTCCTTATACTTCTACCCTATGTTGTCCCCTTCCACATTAAAAATGGACTGGTTCTGTGACTCTTTTGACCAATAAAAGTAGCAGAATGATACTGTGTCAGTTCCAAGGCTGAAGCCTCAAGAACACGAGGCAGTTTTTATTTTTGTATTTTAGGAGTCCTGAGCCACCAAGTAAGTCCAGCTATCCTGTTGGAGCAACCACATAGAATGCCTTAAGATAGAGGCCACGATGGAGGAGAGGTTCTGAGACTACCTAGAAAAAGGGATGCTCAATCATCTCAAAATTCCAGCTGATGCCAGCCTTCCAGCACTTGCCTCCACAGTGCCTGTCATGTCCGTGAGCCATACTAGATATCCCAGCTGGAAATGATGACTTCAGTTCCAGCCAAGATCACATAGAGCAGAAGAACTGCCCAGCTAAGCCCATTAAATGTACAGAGACAACAAAATGGCTGTCGTTTTATTATACAGCAATAAATAAAGCAATATTGAACTCTTCCAAATATCATCCCAAAATTTAAGGGAACCTCTGACACTCAGTGAAAAGATCACTTACAGCATTTCTATCCCACTGACAGAGGTAGCAAAGCCAGGTGGCATTTTTGTGGACAACTTTAAGCAAAATCCACAAATCTATATTAGTGCATCATTACATACAGACATAGTGAAAACATTTGTTAAAGGAAAGTAGCTCGAGTTTATATCTGTCCCACTCCTTTTGCTTTCACTACCATTTCAAGATATGAAGAGGAAATAGTTTTTTAATTCTATTTGATCAAACATGCATTCCCATTATTTAATGAGTTATTAGGTAGTGAAAGAGGTCATAACTTTCTGGTTAATTTCAGCCTCTTCAGTTCAATCTAACTACAGTCTAATATTTAGTGTAGGAATAAAAGGAATGACTTTAGTAAAATATAGAGGCCAAGTTTTATAGTATATTGAATTCCCATATCCAAGTCTCAACACCCTCATTTGGTGAATCTCAATTTTCTATAAATTGCTCCTAAATTCAGTTTTTATATCATCAATTCTCCTGTAAGATAACAATTTCCAGACATAATGAATAAGGATGAGTAACCAGAATCTAACTTAGGATTCATTCTCTTCTCTCTACAAACTAATTTCTTCTCAAACCTTTTAAAATTCAAAAGGTGAAGTGATACAGAAACTGTGATCAAATACCAATCCTGAAGCTTGTAAGAAATACTTTGTTCATGTTATTAAATTGTGGATTATTGTTACTCTGCATATTTATTTACCAATGAACCAAAGGTTAATTCTCTGTCTGTAAATGAAATGGATTTGTAATTAGAGCCTTTGTTTAATTTACATTAAAGATCATTCCTGTTTGTGTTGACCACAATTCCATTTTTAAATGTAATTGCTTCTAAATCCCAGAGGATGCTGATGTAGATTTAGACAAATATATTTTAATAGCATAATTATGATTAAGAAGTAACAATGTAAAATTTTATAAAGAAAGCTAAGTGCAACTTTGTGACTTCTGGTTACATGTTGCCCAGAGCTTAACCTCCAGAAGCCCCAGGACACTGTACAGGTGCCACAGCTTCCCCAACCTCATTCACTGTGGATGGTGGTCTAGAATATAAACTTTTCAATAAATCCGTCTTTGCTGAAGCAGAGCTCAGGAAGAAAAAAAAAATTACAAGCAGTTCCTATTTAGACACTTCCAAAAGGTCATTTCAAAAGTTTAGGGAAGACTTTAGACGGAGCCCAGGATATTTCGATTATGTTGTAGTACTTGGGTCAGCCATGTCCTAAAGCAAAATGGTTTATCCACACTTTTCACATCATAAATTCTGCTCTATGCCAGATCACAGGGTGGCTTGACAACTGGACATAGTGACCATTTCTGAAGAATCACTGTGTATCACTGGACAGAAATGAGATGAAGAAGTGTATTTTTACTTGAACTCTTCACAGAGAAAACTGGTTATAGATGGAAGTAATAAGCTTGGAAAGTATGCGGTTAGAGGAGGTCAGACAAGGTAATGGACTGCTGACACTGCCTTCCAAGGAAGCTACATTTAACTGACCATAGGTGCTTTGTTTTCTCTCTCGCTAAGAAGGAAATGCAAGTTTTAGGCCAAAACAGACTTTTTGGTGATTATTCCAGAAAAGCTAAGAACTGTCACAACTGGTTCTCTTTATCCTTCTCTCGCATTTTATTCAGTTAACTTCTCAAAGTAAATGTTGAAGGAATACTCAAATAGCAGAATCACTAAATTATTATTGAAGAATCACTAAAATTATTAGAGCCATCAAAGGAGCCCCATGTTTTGGCCTAACTCTGCCTTTTCTGTGTTCAACACAGCATAAAGAGATAGGATAAGTAGTTCCTACAAAACACTTAGTATAGATTGCATGTTTGCGTCCCTCTCAAAATTCCTGTGTTGAAATCTTAGTTTCCAAGGTGATAGTAGGAAGTGCTTAGGTCATGAGGGTGGAATCCTCATGAATAGAATTAGTGCCTTATAAAAGAGACCCACAGAATTCCCCAGATCCTTCACAATGTAAGGACACAGTAAGAAGTTGCAGTCTGCAACCCAGAAAAGGGCTCTTACCAGAACCCGACCATGCTGATCTTTGACTTCCAGCATACCTAATTGTGAGAAATAAATTTCTGTTGTTTATAAGCCACCCAGTCTGTGATATTTTGTTATAGAAGTCCAAATGGACTTAAGACAACAAACCACCATCCCTGTATCAGCTTCACATGTTACGCTCTACAAAACTCTGCTTAAAAGACATTAAATAAGCGCTAAACTGAGATTTTAATTTCAAAAGTACTTTATTTAAAAACAACTATGTGACTAGCACCATGTGAAGTGTTATGGAGGTTACAGTGAGAAATAAATGGCATGATTCTCCCATATAGTCTTAGAAAGACATGATTAAATTAAGCTTCCACCAAACATTGGTCAATCTTATAGAAACCTCTGCTCTTCATTTGGCACTTATAAAATATGAAGTATATCAAAGCAAAATTATAGTGGGAATGCATCTCCATTTTGGGAGTGTGTGTATGCATGCGTTTGAGATACAGACTTCTCAGATTCATATCTAGTGACCTCGTGGCCAAATGGTAAAAGTACAGAATTCAAAATATTTAACAGTAAGCAAATTTCAGCTGCAGAAATGTGGGAGTCTGCACACACAGATGTAAAATGAAGACGAAGAAAAGATTCCCTCAGAAACTTAATCATGCTGGGCCCCCTACCTGGATAATTCAGGGGGAAATGAAAAAACTGTTTCTGCAATTTTGCCTTTTTTAGATGAATTAGCGGGATAATTATCTTGACTCTCCTCTCCCCGCAGTGGGTGGAGACACAGCTGGGCTATGTGGAGAGACCAAGCCAATCTTGATCCAAATGAAGGGTGAATTGCAGTAGGGTTGCGAAAATAAGCCTCTACCCTCTGCCTCTGTTCTTCTTGTAATCTGCATGTACAGAAGAGCTTTTCCTCTGGCTGGGATATAATTAAAGCTTATCAAATTATCCCACCCATTTTCCTGTACACAATTGTTCTCTGTACTGTGTTCTCTACTAATTTGTCTAGTTGCCTTTAAAATTTTCTCAAGAACTACTTTTGGATAAGTGTTGAAGAGATCCATATCCTTCAAAACCAAAGCTTTATTTTCGATTATACAGTTGTACACAGCATTTCTCTTCATGTGCACGCCTCTGCTATAATCTAAAGAGTTTACTTTCCTCATTCATTCATTCAATCATATTCGTTGAATAAATTATTTCAGAAATGTGTGATGAGTGAGAAAGTGAATTTCTCCCCTTAGTTTTGGAATCAGCATGGATAACAGGTCTACCAGAGGACAAGCATCGAGGAACAAGAAAACGTAGAAAAGTACTTCTGCAAAATGCCTTATTATAATATATTAGTCCCACGCAGTTGAAGGAGATGTTCAACATGATTTGGTGACTTACTTTATAATACCAGTGTAATCTGGATTTTGAGTTGCCTTAACTTATGCTCTGCAATTGACTTAAATGACAAAATGCTGTAGACATGTACACATCAATCTAAATGAATTTGTACTTGGACACTGATGTCTAATTTTCCTGACATCATTTGTTATTTTAATATTTGTCATTTGTTTCTAAACCACCTCCAACATATATATATATATATATTTCCAAAAACCAGGGTTAATTATTCAAAACTGCACACGTAATCATTCCAAAATTACAAAAGCGAGAAGAATCCTTGTTGTTTATTGCCAGTGTGTATTCAGTTACTGATAGTCCACTAATGTATAATTTTCATATAACTGAGTATCCATAATCTCTGTTGTTTGCTGAATATCTTTTTCTGATATGCTTCCCCCATGTGTTTTTTGAGCTTTATAGTTCTTGCCTGTTATTTCTGAATGTGCTTAAAGCATTATGTTTTCCTTGTACTTATTTACAAATGTCTTCTGAGTTAACATCATCTGTCAATCTGGCATGTTTCTTTGATACTTAAAATTCACGGAAAATTTGAAGGGAAAAATTACTGTGTCCCTAATTCTAACTAAAGCATATGTTCTAGACTGTGCTAAACAATTTATCCAGAAGGCTTCAAAACATTCTTTTTAATCAATCATCTTCAAGGTCATAATTAGCAACTCTGCATCTAGATATAATGGTAAAAATTAAAATTTTTGCAACTCAAACTAGAAGTTAGACTTTTTACTGTAACTCAGAGCAAAAACATATATTTAAAATCAATGAAATACTCTCAGATTTTCTCTACTTTAAAAAATTTTATAAATATTTGCATTTACCTTTATTTCCATATATCTAAGGACAAACATATCAAATATATTTTATATGTATGGTCAAATGCTGAGTTTTTAAAAACTAGGAGCACTAAGATATTACCAATAGTTATCTCAGACATTAGGATCATTGATGATTTTTCTTTTCTATTTTTATACTTTTTTGTATTTTTTTAACTTTCTACATGAACATATATTAACTGAAAATAAGTTTTAGGGCATTCCAAGTAGCCAAACATCTGTCTTATTTAAAGGGACTAAATTAATTTCATATTTTTCATATGCCCAAATCCATACCATCAGGAGTTTTAGGGAAATCTAATTTTCCTAGCAATAGTCAACAGACCAACATTTAGCTTAATATAAGTCAATCATTTCATAGAACTTATCACTATAACCTGGAAAGGGTTAGAGTAAATATTGAAACATATGATAAAAATCATTTATTAATTCAGTAATCATTAATACATTAAAACCTAAATGTTTTACAAAACTAAGTATTTATCTTCTTTGGATCTTGTTTGAGACAAAACTTTTTATAAATCTAAGATATTTCTCTACTTATAATAAATTATATTAATGCTCTTAACTTGTACTGTTAAAATAGACATGAAAATCACCTGAACCCTGAAAATACTATTTTAGTAAATGATGTGATTTTACATAAGTGCAATAAATGCTTAGGAAACTGGTAATCTATAAAATTTATAATTTATTTGCTGTATTACTAGGAGACGTTTATTTGCACAGTATTTTATCCTAATGTATTTGGCAATTCCCATGCTATTACAGTGAAATGATTCCAAAAGCAGCTGAACTAAAAATCTCGAATAATACAGCACAATCTTGACAGGAAGAAAAGAAAAAGCAATATAATTAGTCAACAGGTTTTTAGTATCTGCTTTATGCCCAGCTAAAGCCTGTTCAACAAGTGAAAAAAGTATAAGATGTGGCCCTGGCCTCCAGGAAGCTTATAACTCACTAAACCTCATAAAAATTTTGCAATAAACCTCATAAAAATTTTGAGAACAGTTAGGCATGAAATTTTATGGTGTTGATTATAATAACAATAGATAGTAAAAAAGAAAAGGGCAGGGGGGATACTGAATAGCAGTCATAAAAGGCTTCACGAAGGAGAGAGAATTCAAGAAGTTCCATGAAGGGTGGGTATGGTCTGGCTAGAAGACAAGGAGAGACCTTATTTCAGAAGATGGAAGTTGACTGAATAAAGGCAATAAGGCCAGTAATTTAAATTTAATGGGGGAAATGGAAGGCACAAGGAGGAGAGGAATGAGAACACTCGATGGGTAGAAGCAATGGAGTAAAGTGCAATACAGAGAAGGTAAAAGAATGGAAACTATAAACATCTTCACTCTGCCAAGCCCAATCTCCCTGGAGTCCCTTAGAGGAATTTATCATCAATTCACAATATCAAATATCAGACTTGGTGTGGAGTGAACATGGGTTGATGGACTGGATCTTGCACTTAACACAACTCTTCATTTCAAGACACTCCTCCTAAGGGTTGTTTTATTTCAAATTTGGCTCCTCTGGGATGCTACTTTATTCTTCAACTCCCCTAATCCTTTCTTGGGCTCCAATCCATGGATTTCAAGCTCATTAGGGAGCACAACCCCTCTGGCTCTGCTCTTTCTTTGCTGTGGGGATGGAAGCTGACCCTTCTCACAGTTATATTCTATAAAAGCTACATAATTTAAAATTTGAAAATCTATGAATAGATTATCTGATACATAAATGTTATATTTTTTTCAACTATTTTTAGGAAGTGTGGTGTTTGGGGCTTATACAAATTTACTGTGTTAAAACTATGTAATTTATGATAGGAAACTTGAATTTAATCGTTTCTGCTTGGAAGTTTGAAAAGAATGAAGGGGAAATCATTGGAATGAATATGGATTTGTTTTGTGCAATAAAAACTCAAATGTGGAAATGATCTATAGGGCATTCAGCTTCCTTCCAATGAGGACTTGCTTCCTACCATAAAACCTCAGAGGTCGAGTTCAGACTATTTTAAAATATGATTCAGCTGCTACCAAATGTCAAGGAAAGTGTGTATGAGTCGTGGGCAATGTACTTCAATATAAGCTGGTGGTCTGACCATACTTAACAATACTGTACTGTATATTTGAAAGTTGCTAAGAGAGTATATCTTTAAAGATCTCATCAGCAGTTAAAAAAAAATCGTAACTATGGGATGATGTTAACTGCACTTTTTGTGATAATCGATTCATGATGTTAACATATATCAAATCATCTTAAAGTTTACAATGTTTTATGGAAAATTTTAACTCACATTTCATTGGCCAAAGCAAGCTACATGACCATGCCAAACTACAGAGTTGCGAGGGAAGTGTAATCCTACACTGTGCCAGTACTGATAAAACAATCCTAATGACTATCACAGGAACCATAAGAAGTGATGGCAGCCATTCCATTCCAGAACAAAAGTTATGACTTTGATGTCCCTGTACACCAGCAGAGCTGAGACTGGTGCAGGATGGAAGAGACCAAGGAAAGAAAGAACTCATAGAAACCCAAATAAGAATAAATCTGAAGTGGCAAATCAACAGGAAGTGGAAACAAGTAAAATGGTTACTCATGCTCATCCCATCTTCTAGACTCCATACGTGTTTATGACCAACTAATGTCAAATTGTTTCCTTTCTAATAATATATTGCATGTGCACACACATAACAGAAGAGTTACACTATTATAGTGCAATTATGATAATTCAAAAAATAAATTGAGGGGGAAAATGACAATGGTCTTTTTAGTAGAGATCTGAAGCAGCTATAAAATGTTTAAAAAAAAAAAATACTGAGAATGTGTGAAAAATATTAAAGGTAAGGGAACCCCATAGAGAAAAAACTTTAGAAGAAAAAGTAGAACTCACTAGGAATCTTACTTCCTTTAATGATAATGAGGCAGGATAATTTACTGATGTTTAATGCTAGTTCTCCCTTCCATTTCCTTTTCATATTACCAAACGGGTAGCCAGATCCTTTGGATTTCCTGATTCAAGTGTTTTGCTGTTCAGATAGCAGAAAACTAATTCCATCAAAGATACCAGACCATTGTCTTGAAGGATAGAGAGAAAAAGACCTATGGCTTAAAAACAGAGTTAAGGGAAGTATATGGATAACAGAGGTGTATCTGTCCCCAAAATAGCCCTGCTCTGTAGCAGTAACCTTTGAACGCAGCTAAACTCAAGCCATTGCTATGTAGTCGCTCACGGAAACAGAGTCCTAGTTGAAATTCCACGTCCCCAAGTTTGAAACAAAAGCAGCACAGTTGCTAGACTTGGAATAATCACAGATGATGGGCATCACAGAGGTTATCAGTAAGATAAGCCTCCTTGATATTTCGGTGCAGCCTAAAATGCCTTGGAATTTTGTACAGTCTGGTGGAGTAGAGGGCAGATGACACTAAAGATTAAATTTGCTGCCAATGCCAACAGGATGGGAGCTCTAAAGCAGAATTGAGTTGATTTTAAGGAAAAAAATACATGTGATCAATTCTTATAAACTCAGTTCTAGAGTTTATAGTTAAAAATGTTTGCTCATCATAAAAGGATAGATTATGGACTTGGAACACATTTATGAAGACTATTAGAAAATAAAAGCTCATTCTACTTCTCATCATACATTTAAATCTGACTTGAGATAAAGGGTTGAGAAAAATAGAGGTCAACAAGGAGATCCTGAAGACTTGATGGTGTCAGCTCTGATCTTAGGATAAGTCCCTACTGCAAAACCTTCTGGGTGAAGGCCATCTACTCCAAAAGCTGTCAGGGGCTATATCCAAAGAGCCAGAGAACTAAGAGAACCAAGGATTGCCATCTCTAAGAGAAGGAAGACAGGAATGTAGGCAAACAGTTGAAGAGTAAAGAATGCCCTAGGTTGAGCCTTAAAATGAGTATGTCATCTACCATGTTCTATCTAGCAGTTTAACATTTATGTTGCCTTTTTAATAAGAATTTTTCTTTTCTTTGCCTATGAGATAGCCATCTCTGAATTTTTTAGTAACTACCAAAGGCTAAATATTAGTCCTAAAAGTCAAGGCTCAATGTTGTCCTCATATAATTTCTGTGGTTACAATCACTTCTAGATTCCATCCAATTAAAATAATTTAACATAATACAATTATTTTGAGTTTGTTGAAGATTGGCAGATGTGTATCAAATGATACAGAGGGAAAAAGTTCTTAAAATTTAGAGACGAATAGATGGCTAACTTTTGAGATGTGAAGCTTTTCAGTAGAAGTTTTAAAGTGCTTTCATCAATAATTAATGAATAATATGTCAGACAAGCAAATTCAATACTGAGAAAAGCTAACAGATATACATACCAAAAGCTATTTAACACTGACTTTATCTCATTTGACCACCACTATTTCAGTGTTTTGTGAAATGAAAACTGACACTTGCTGTATCAGATCAATTAACAACTAGAAAACAGCGTGCAAAATAATTACAGTCAAGCCCTCACAGACAGGCCCTTGCCTTCCTTTTCCAACGTCCTTCTTCCCAGAACAAATAATTTCCTCTAGCCCTATTCTCTGAGCATCTTGCAAATCTCCCATGCTTTTGCTCATGCAATTTCTCCTGAAATTGTCCCTCTTCACTTTTAATTGGTTTGAGGACCAAAACCAATATCTGGTCACCCTTGAATCCCCAGCAGGCCCTAGCATAGCATCTGCATAATGCTTACTCAGTTGAACTGAATTTTGATTAGTGACTTCAGTCATTATTATAGAGATGCTCATATCACAGGACAAATAAGGGTTTACCAACCTACACTGCTACCTTTTCTTAATCTGACAAGAAAAAAACAGTTTTTTAGAAGAAAATAAAAAGAGTGAAAGCAAGTGGGCAGCATGAGACAATAAAAAACTGGACCACAAAAGTCAATTCCACGGAAGAACAATTTCCTTACTATTCTTAAATGAGTGTATTGGTCAAGTGTACAGATAAAGAAACATTCCTATTTAGTTAATAGTGCATGGTAGACTTCATCTGAATTAGTCTTCATTTTTTTTTTTTTTTTTTTTTTTTTTGAGGAGTTTAAAGAGTCTTTTAGCTTCAGTTTTAGAAAGTTTCGGCTGTTTTCTGTTAAGATTGCCTCCTCTTTTGGATTTCACAGATCTCCAAGGCATACTAGAAGTGAACTAATTCGACTTCAAATAAAAGAACTTAGGCAATTAGGTGAACCACTCAGTTTATTTGGAGGCATTCTATAAAGGTGTGAAATAATTTCAATAACGCCCATGTTCATACAAAGATTTCCAGGAGCATTAAGCTCTTATGTTAGCAACGTTAAGTACGACTAAAGTATTTCATATATAGTCTCCACAGTCTTAGTGCTTTTAAAAATTGTAAATGTTTTATGCTTAAATAACAATGATGATAATAATGTTTATTAAATGCCTACTACATGCCAGCCTCTGTCATAAGCATTTATTCAAATTAATTCAATACTCATTAATAACAACAGCTATTAATATCCTCTTTTCACAGATGAGAACACCAAAGCACAGAGAGGTTAAATAACTTAGCTAAGACCACAAACTCCAGTAGCAGAGCTGAAATTGGCCCCAAAACAAATCCCATAGGTCTCACTTTTTACCATGTCATGTCCCAGGTTAACTAAATGCCCTACCAATTAGTTAGCACCTAAGATGACAGCAAAGTTTGAAAACAGTTGGCCAACATACTATTTAAAATCCTCGTCAACAGGATCTTAAATGAAGGTAAGAAAGCAAATTTAGGTAAATTTCTCTACAACTGGAACATTTGACAATGAATAGCCATCACTCTGCCAGGTCCCATTATAACAGCTGGGTGAAGAGGGGGATCATACCAGATTGCTATAAACAGCTGAAATGGCACAAACAGTTGTGTGAGAAAGAAATCTGTAACCCTCAAAAATCTCACTATCAGCTACCCAAGTGTGTGTGAATAGCTGCTTGCCTGGCATCATATTGAAAAGGCTTTGTTCTGCTTTCCAGCTCTGTGCTGATTTGGGCCAAGGCTACATAGAAAAAAAAGGAAAATGGAGAGTTGTTGATTATCCCACTATTCTATGCTGTGTAAACATCCAATTATTCAACATATTTAGCAGTGATTTGAAAACATGAATAACATTCTTAGCATATTTTCAGATGCCCCAAAACTGAATGGGAGAGCTAATATAATTAAGACAATACAATGAGATATAAAATTATGTTAACAAACCAGAACACTAGAGAAAACAAAGTAAAATTTAACAGGGGTAAACAGAAAGTCATATATTTGAGTTCAAAACTTACAGAAATTGAATAGAGAGTAAGGGAGACTTGGATGAACTTTCTGTATGAGAAAGGACTGTAAGCTGCAGTCCCTAATAAGCCAGAATGTGTCAACAAACTTATGCAACATTAATACCAACCTAGGGTCTATGTCGAGGGAGGTGATGGTGATGGAAGATTGTGCCAGTTTACACGCCACTATTCAAAACCAGCTCTGGAGGACAGTGACCAGTATAATGAGAGCTTGAAAACCTGTGCACATAAGGAACAGCTAAAAGAACAGAGGAAATTTAGCCTGAAGAGGAAAGCACTACAAGTCAATTTGCTAGAGCTCTTCATGGCTTAAAGAAAAAAAAAAAGAATGGCATGGAGACCAAAGCAGGGTTCAATCCCAACTGCAGAACTCTGCGAACCAGGGCAACAGCCTAATCTGTCAAACTCTCAGCATCCTCAGCCCATATAGTTTTGTTTATTCCTAAATTATCTAGGCTTAACACGTTGAATAACAAAAACACAGAATAAAAAGCAAGCCTTTGACCTTAGCAGTCTAATAGTCTTGTACCCAAGATAGACAAGTTTCAGTTCATTAACATACAGAGTAATGATATTCTGGGAGTTCGGAGGACAGGCAAAGCTCTTTGAAACGACATTTTAACCAGGCCTCCTTGACACAATTGTTTTACATGGTATATTAGTTTGTTGGGGCTGCTGTAACAAAGCACTACAAACTGGGTAGCTTAAACAATAGAAATTTATTGTCTCATAGTTCTGGATGCTAGAAATTCAAAATCAAGGTGTCCATAAGGTTGGTTCATTCTGAGGACTGTGAGAAAATTTGTTCCATGCCTCTCTCCAACCTTCTGGTGGTTTACTGGCAATCTTTGGTGTTCCTTGGCTTGTAGAGACATTACTCTGATCTCAGTCTTCATCTTCATGTGGTACTCTCCCTGAGACTCTTCACCTAGCCTTTCCTCTGTGCATGTCTCTGTGGCCTAATTTCCCTTCTTTAAAAGGACAGTCATATTGAATTTAGGGCCCATGCTAATGAGCTCATCTTAACTTGATCATCTGCAAAGACTATTTCCAAATAAGGTACATTCACAGGAAAGGGGGGGCGGGGGCGGAGTGTGTTAGGGCTTCAGCACTTTTTGGGGGGTGGGGGGAAGCATGGGAAACACAGTTCAACCGATAACATATGCCTAATTTGAAAAGAGCATGTCAAAATATTTTTGTAAATACCTAAAAGCATTTGTGAACAAGTTACACTCCCATATTAGCAGGAGCCTCTGACTCTTCCTCCTGACTCTGATCTTCACTCCATCATGGACCATTCCTTCAAGTGACTCTACACCAGTCTTCACTCTCCACCCCACTCCTAAACCATATCCCCTCCCTCTCCCTACCCCTAGAAGGGAGGGTCAACAATGCTGTAAAGGTCAGTAATGAAGTAGGAATAAATGCTTTACAGTAGGAATAAATACTTTACTAATGCCTCGGAAATTTTTTTTAAGTAGAAAATTTAATGGTTCACCTTTTTTAGGCTCCATCAAAGTGAAATTCAAATGAAATGATGGTGTATAATAATGTTCCTAGAATCAAAGTGTCCTCAGGTTAAAAATTACCAAAATAGCCAAGTCAAAATATCACATAACGAATTACATGTTTCAGGATATTCTTGTATAGCTTATTTGTGAAGGCCATGCCAGACTTAGTGTAGAAGGACAAATAGGGAATTTGTCAGGCAAAGAAAGGAACATTCTTGGCTGAAAGAAAAGCAAATGCAAAGGCACAATGCTGAGATTCTAGGAAGCACCACAGAACCTCAAATGATGTGTCCTGGCCAGGACACAGGGAGTGAAGAAGGTAGGCAGAGGCCTAACTGCCAAAGGCCTAATACACCATTGATTATTTGTTTATTTTATTATTATTTCATTTATTTTTGCAATGGAGACTGAGCAGAGGATTTGAAGTGAGGCGCGCCATGCTCATATGTGCAGTTTTAAAAGATTACTTTGGCATCTGTAAGAAAGATGGATTAAAAGGGTGAAAAACTGGAGATGGGAAGACCAGTGAGAAGTCTTCAAAATAACACAGGAAAACGATGAAAGCTTACACTAAGATGGCAAGCATGGTGAGGAGAGGCAACCATTTCCAGCTGTTTGTGGAAATATTTAGCAGGTAGAATCAAGAGGATTTTAATGAAGGAAGCTAAATGAGTGATTTCCTACTCTAGCTGTGCACTGGAGGCAACTCGGTAGTTTTTCTCAATGCAGTTACCCTGGCCCTGTCTCAGATTTAGTGAATCAGTATTTCTGCTGTTTAAGCCTTGAAATTTTGCAGATTCCTCCAGCCTGTCTCTGTGACTAAACGTTTAAGGGCTGACACCCTGGAGAAAGAGAAAACACTGTTGATTCAGGACCAGGTTTTAATACTATATAAGAAAAAACATTACGGTTAAACTGTTTAAAGATAGAACCATTACCTCGCAACCTTGTCACTGAATTTATTTGAGCAGAAGCCACTAAACTAGTTAAAGAAAGGTTATGGAAGGGTTTTTTACTTGTCAGAAGAATGAGAGTACATTTAAGGCACTCCAGGGCCAGAAAGCTCTCATGTGCAGTGAGCAGAAACAAAATAGCCAGAGCAGCAGCCAGACATTCAAAGAAAAGCTGTGTGCCCGGGCCCCGTGGGGGCGCCCCTTTGCTCCAGCTATGGCTTCATACGCCGTCTTGCTCTGACCTGGTTTGGATTCCAGGTTCTGGCTTTGGATCTGTCTCTGTTTCCATGACAACCAAGCCCTGTTTGAACCATGCTTGCTATCTGGCTGCTACATCAGGATTCATCCATGATACCCCGCCCTATGGTTTCAACTTGTCATGATCTCCGAGGCCCAATTTCAGTCTGGCCCACCCCACACTTGGTTTCCAGCTCCATTCACCCCTTCTTTGTTTCCACCTTATTCATGCCACATTCAGAAAGAGACCTGCTTCTGGCTCAGGGTATAGACTACCCACTAGCCAATTCCAATATTGGGTCTGCTGGACACATTTTCTGTACGAGATGATGGAGATCCAGTCATTTCTCAGTGGGTCTAGGAGGAGGGAAGTACAGCCATTAAAAGCTCACGCTTTGAATTCAGACCTGAATTCAAATTTAAACTGTGTGACAGTAAACAAGTTGCCTAATCTCTCCAAGCTTCAGTTTCCAAACCTATTTAAAGATGACAAATATACGTAACCTACCCCATAAATTATACAGGTATATGCAGCACAGCCAGCTTCACCAACTCGGAATAAACCCATGACCAAGTCTCCTTTCATGTATAATTACCAACTCAAGCATCCAGATGCTCTAATTAACAGAGCATTTAATTTCTCCTTCTTCACACTCAACCCATCCCCAATGCCAAATAGTACAAGGATTGCAAGGATTTATTCAGTCCAAAGAGGTCCAATATACATTAGTCAGAGAGCAAGTTGAGCTGCCTGTCAGTCCACAGACCCAGTTCCTGCTAACAAAATGTGGCTCGAAGGCTACTCCAGTGCTCTCTGATGGATGCTGTTCACTGTCTCAGTAACGGCCTTGCTGGCTCTAATTTCTGCCCATGACAAATGATGTCTCATTCTTAGGCTTCCAGGTTACTCTGTTGCAACATATCCTTCCTCAGACTCTTACACTGGATCCTGGCCACCAGCTACCGTGTTTTCCCTCAAGCTCCTTTTCAAGGCCTTGGACCTTATATTTCCTAGGGCTGTCATAGCAAATTGCTATAGACTGGGTGGCTTAAAACAACAGGAATTTATTCTCTCACAGTTCAGAAGGCCAGAAATATAAAATCAACATGTCAGCAGGGTTGGTTCCTTCTAGAGGCTGCGAAGGAGAAACTGTCTCATGCCTCCTAGCTTTCAGGGGCTCCCAGCAATCTTTGGAACCATTTTTCAGCTTATAGCTATACCCCTCCATCTCTACCTGCATTGTTATATGCCCTCTTAATTCTATGTATCCCTGAGTCCCCTCCTCTTCTTATTAGGACAGCAGTCATTGGATTTAGGGCCCACCCATGAGATGAGTATGGCCTGATCTCAATTAATTACACCGGCAAAGACCCCGTTTCCAAATGAGGTCATATTCTGAGGTTCCAGTGGACTTCAGCTTGGGAGGACACTATTCAGCTCACTACCGGGCCTTTTCTTGATAACAAAGCTTGAAGTCTCAGTTCCCTAATTTCAAGTACCTAAAAGATGAGTTCTCAAACCCCTTCCTTCAAGAAAGCCCTCTGGGCTCCCTATGTAAATTTCCTTTTACCCGCTTTCTCAGAGTGAAAGACAGCAAAGAGGCCTTATATTTCCAAACATTTCACTTGATAAGAAAAATCTATCCAAGGAGTCTTACTAACCTCACTCCTAGAATATGGAATAATTTTTATCTCGCTTCATGTATAAAGTAAATACAATGTCTGGTACATTGATATCCATCAATTATTGACAATTTTTTGTTTTCCCCAAAGGTAATCAAAAGTGCCCTGAGAATACAGAGCATCAGAATATTTTGCTGAAATCAAAATATCTGCCCTCTTTAGTTTCTAGCACAATTCTAGTGGAACTCTCAGTGCAGTCTGGCAGGCTCTGAATCCCTCATGTAACATCTAAATATATTTTGTGTATCGTTGGCTCAAGGATCAGACTAATGATTATGTGTTTCAGAGCCCTCTGACAATCTAATCATTTCAGGGTTCTTAATAGTGCTAAACTAGGATACATAGAACATGTTCAGAATGGAGAAAATGTATGTATCGATATGTATCGATACATATCAAGGATCTTTGCCTTGAGAAGACTATATCTGCACATCTACAGGTTTTATGGACTCATGGGCTGGTTGTATCAGCAGCATCTGGGGCTCTTCTGTTGTTACAAAACAAGGTTTCACTTAAGACTCCAGTCTAAATCTAGACCCATGCCATATATCTTCCATTTCCTTTCCATATTTACTCTCCATCCTTCTACCCTGCTCCCTGCTTCCTACTCCAAAAATCTAACTCATAGGGGCTCCATTCTTAAGTCCTATTTTTCCTAAGGCTTCCAGTCGGGTCTAGAATATCAACTAGAAATCCCAGCAGGAGTTCAAAAGGAAGAGAGTGAGATGGATTGTTTTATTCTCCTGGCTCTTTCCCTGTAAGATCTCCTATGGTTTGCTGTATCCTTGACCCAAAGTCATGGGTCTTCTCAAAGAGGTCTGCACAGGACTCCTTCTGAATCCCCCACTCTGCCCCACCTTCAGGCTTAGGGATGGTAACTGCCCCACTGTTTTTATATTAACACTGTACCACTGTAAATAGTCCTTTTGTAAATAAAACTTTCTCAAACGCATTCCTAACTGTTACAAGGTCACGATTTAGATTTAGATGAAATATGTTAAGATGGTTCTCAGTTATTTTCATCTTAGATACTTCATCAAGAATTTGAGGACTGGAAGAGACCATTTAAATGAAACCTTCGTTTAACAAATGGTGGAATGGAGTCTCAGTAAGGTTCAATGATTTGCTCATGGCCATGCTACTTTGTGCGGGAGCTGATCCTAGAACCCAAGCCTCCTAACTTCCAATCCAGTGGTCTTTCCACCCATTTACCTAGAAAAAAAGGATAATTATTTTCTTAGACAATACCAGGTTTCTTAGCTATTAGATACTCAAATTCAGCACCACCTCCCGTCACATTATTCATCTTCCATTCCTTTTACCCTCAGCATTTCCTTTGCCCTTTTCCTTTCCAGTGTTCTGCCTCTAACCTGGGAGAGGAATTAACATCTACTGAGTACTCATTATGCACCAGACCCTGTGAAATATAGACGTAATCCATGCTAAAATATCTGTTTTCTCATTTAACGCTCTTAACAACTCTAAGATGTTAAACCAATTTTACATATTAGAAAACTGAGGCTTAAAGAACTTAAGTGTCCAAGGTGGCATAACTAACTAGTCCAGTCTGTCTGACTCCAGAACTGGTACTCTCCCCATGAGGCCACTATACATCTTGCAGGTAACTGCAGCCTTCATGCTGCCCTGTGCCTGCCTGCCCCCGTTGTCACTGAAACAACATTCCTCTGGTTTTCAGATCAACACATATCCGTCTTATGTCTGATTCTATTAACCAGTAACAGAAAACTAGCTGATTCATCCCTAACGAACTAATTTAGGGAAATCAGTTACCAATCTCTTCTTCAGGTTTTCTGTTTTTAAAAGGATTCCTAGAGTCAAAACCTAATGTGGTGTCTACAACTGTAGAAAATAATCAAATTGTAACTGAGGCAACATACTGACATCAATTCTTATTAGAGAAGACAGTACTACTAGCTTTTGTTGAAAAGAATTGCTTAAGTGAGAAGATATGAAAAGATCCTTTCTAACACATTCATTTAATTAGAAGTCCACTTATTTATTCTTAAAGCACTGCTGGAAACTGGAAGATATAGCAAGTATTACTTAGAATCTAGATTTGGCAAATGGAAGACTCCGAAACAGAGAACATTACATTCACAGTGTGAGAGGCAAAGAGAGGAGATAGGTTTGTGACCAGCTTTCAAGTCTGAAAAGAGGAAGAAGCTGAACTCATTAGGAAGAATTAGATCCACTGCATTCATTTTTATGACTTATTTTTTACAGGTTAAGTAATTATTTTTACACTTTTGTTTTCCATAAGTTTCACAAGGGCAGGAACTGTGCCTTATTCATCTTTGCACCTTACACAGCCCACAGACAATGTCTTATATATGGAAGATAAATGTTTTCACTGAATAAGTACTCTGCCTTTTCAAGTAACAGACTTACTTTAAAAAGGCCACTCATAATTTTATCTTTTAAATTGTACAACTTCAGAACCATATTTTTGAAGGTAGGGGTGAAAATAAAATTTCACAATAAAATCAGAGCCATCATGGGAGAATCTGGCCACAAATAATGAAAATGTGTCAAGGTTCATCAGCTCCTAGGTTCTCTTATAAATTATTTTTTTCTCCTTCTACATGGGAACCTTGTACCCTTAGCTATTATTTTGTTCTTTTTTTTTTTCAAATACCTTCATTATGAAGTATATTTCTGAGGCACAATACTGCTCTTTATGCATTCAGATGACTTGTATGTTAGACACAAAAAGCTATGAGGCTATTGTATATAGCTGTACATTTTAAGTAGATTTTCAACACAATAGATACTAACAGCTGTTCTCAGAAGCACTCAGTGTTTGAGGTGTACTTATTCCTGCTCCTTTAAAGTATTTTCTTCTTTTGACATCATATCTACAATAATATCACTAGGGGTTTAAAAATTAGGGAGGAAATTAAGCATTAAATTTGATTGTTTTTCAGAAAGGAAAACCAATTAAAAAAAACAGCTTTCAAAACACAAAGAACTTATGATGTCATTTTTTAAAAACGGTACATCCTAAATTATTACCTAGATTTTAGAAATAAGTCTGTAATGATGTATTATAGAATTGTACACTTGAAACCTATATAATTGTGTTAACCAATGTAACCCCAATAAATTTAACAAAATTTTTAAAAGAAAAAAAAAGAAATGTCTGTAAGTCAGTTGTTTTTGCATTTTTATGTTTTTTTTTATATTTTTACTATTAGTATGAATAAAGTTGGCTGATCTTCTTTGAGCACTATATTCCCACTGACTGAGTGTTAAGGCAGTCAGTACTGTCTTATTTTGTTGAGCTCATTGTACCAAAACCAAGATTCCTTTGTGGACTCCATAAAATATAGTAAAACAAGATACAGAAAGATTAGTGAATTACACTGAACAAAGTATGGTTCTGATATGCCTTTTTGGCCCCTCTAAAGTTAGGAATTAGAGCCACTTTTCTACAATCAGTAGGCTACACTCAGTGAGATAATGTTTAAACATTTGCTACATGTAAGAGTTCCGATTCAAAACAGCAATCGAAATTTTGGCCCCAGCAAACAAAAGCCGGACACCCACTCCCTTGTGGCTTGCAGGTCACTGTAACCAATCACAATGTCACAGCTGGGTTCCAGATGTCATTTCTTCGCTCACTGGCTAGAATCATAACACTCAACCTTTTTTTTCCTGTAATTCTAAATTAGACAACAGACAGGCTTTGTCACCCTTCTGTCCTAAAGTTAAACTAAATTAGGAGCTAATATACTTCAAAAATGGTTGAATAAAAATTGGACGTTACTATAATCATGAAATAAAAGCAACCTCTTAACATTTAAGCTCAACATATAAAATATCTTAGGTTGGCCTCTCCCTGGACTCTCTGAGTGTGAAGGAGGAAAAAAAGGAAGGAGGAAAAGCCAATATGCCAGTGATAGGCTAGAATTATTCTCAGCATGAGAAACAAACAATGCCATAGACTGCTGTTGTTGTTTTGCCTGTTTCGGGTAAGGGTTGGAGGGAGGACAAGAATGAGTCCTGGAAATGAAGTCCTCTCTCAACCCCCACTTGCCATTCAGAAAGTTTCCCAGCCCTACTCCACCTTTGGAGATGCTTCTATAGACTCTACACAGGGCTAATTTTCAGTTCTTGAGCCAGAGAGTGGGTCAGACAATCCAAAAACAAGTGTTATGTGTTATATGCGTAATAATATTTTCTGAATCAAAATAAACACATACTGGCCTGACACACTGTTCTAGCTGCACAGTCTGACAGGAGCACAAAATAGAGCATTTCCATCACTTCTAAGATACATACAGTTTATTATTTTAACATCATTGAGATAAGGATGTGTCATGCAATCAGTCAATGGCATGTCAGCTTAACTGGTGGCATTATTTTTTCTTTACTAATAATAGAAAAAATAATGGTGTGTCTTACAATCAATAGCATCTTAGTTTCGATAAAAAATAACTGACTCCAGGATTACCACCGAAAATCCAGAAAAAAGCAATCTGTTTTTCTGTCATGTTTTATATGTGCTCAAACTCTGTCATGTCTTTAATCCCAAACTGGATCTCAGAGGAAGGATGTGTTAGTCAGTGGTATGTATGAACTTGGCTAGGCTCCAGTCCCCAATTATTCAATCAAACACTTATCTAGGCTTTTCAGTGAAGGTATTTTGTAGATAATGGTTAACTTTAAATAAAGGAGATTATCCTCCATAATCTGGGTTGACCTGATCCAATAAATTGAAAAGTAATAGATGGAACTGAGGTTTCCCTGAGGAAGAAGAAATTCTGCAGTATCAGCGCCTGCCAGAGAGCTTCTAGCCAGCCCTTCCCAACAGCCTGACATGCAAAATTCAGACTTGCTCGACCAGCTCCCATAGTTGCATAAGCCAATTTCCTGCATTAAACAAACACCATAAATATATACATATACACATACACACATATATATACACACACACAGATATATATATACACACACATATATGTATATACATATGTATCTGTGTGTGTGTGTGTATTCTATGGTTCTGTTTCTCTGTTGGAACTCTAATACAGAGGGTCAGTGATATTTTCCATCTTTTTGACATTTAATTTTTTGAAAAGGTAATACATTTCCCTGTTCCTTATATTTATACAAAAGTACACAGCAAAAAAAATTTCCTCCTACTCCCTTCCCCATGCTCCCAGTTCCTATTCTATTACCACCTATCACCTGAAACTATTATAATTACTTCCTTGTTTTTCTAAAGTTTTTCATGCATAAGCACATAAATACAAATATATATTTTCCCCCATTCCCCATCGATTTACCAAAAAAAAAAAAAAAGGTAACCTACTACCAAAAAAAAGGTAGCCTACTATATACAACATTCTGAACACCGCTTTTTTTCTTAACAATATTTCTTAAAGGTTATTTCATTTCAGTATACAAAGAACTTCTTCATACTTTTTCATAGCTGTATTATATTCTACTTCATATCTATATTATAGTTTATTTAATCACTCTTCTTGGTGGACATTCAGCTTATTTCAACACTTTCATGTTTACCCACATGGAATAAATAATAAATAGATAGTTTTATATAATAACTTATGTACATATAATCATTGTGCACTTTGATCAAGGGTATGTACAGAACATACGAGTGAAACTACTCAAAAGGGCAGAGGGTATACATATTTGCAATTTTGAGAGATCTTTCTAATTTGTCCTAAATATCCCACTACCAAATGAAGTAATTGTTTGAAAAGTTTTGTTTTCCCAAAGCCTCACCAACACAAGTATGTCATTGAACTCTAGAACTTTTGCCAATTCAATAATTATAGAACTGTGTTTCATTAGAGCTATAATTTATATTCCACTTAATATTCATGACATAGAATACCTTTTTAATATGTTTGGGTCATCTTTATTTCCCTTGCTGTATAATTTCTGTTTATATCATTTGACTATTTTTCTATCGAGTTGGTCTTTTTAAATCATCCAGGAACTCTTATGTGTTAGGAAGATTACTCTTCTGTATGTAATATGGGATGCTAATATTTTCACCAATTTTTCTTTTGTCTTTTAGCCCTTTCAACGGTCCCTCCATAAAAAATAAACTCTTCATTTTTATATATTTTGATTCCTCAATTTTTTCCTTTATGGCCTCCAGATTTTGTGTCATACTTAGAAAGGCCTTCTCCACATCAAGGTTCTAAAGGCATTCACTATTTTTTTCCTGAAGAATGTTTAAGGTTTCTATTGTTACATGTAATTTTTTTTCCAAACAGTTGATGATTTGTCCCAACATCATTTATTAAATAGGCTACTTTTCCCCACTTATATGAAATGCCTTTGTCATATACTTAATTTCTAAATATGTTTGGATTTAATATGTTCCATTGGTTTACATGTCTATGAATTAGCACCACATATTTTAATTAGTAAAACTTTATGATATATTTTGACATCTAGCACAGTTAATTCTTCCCCATCTTCCTCCACCTCCACCATTACTCTTCTTTTAGGGGGTCTTTTTGGCTATTTTATTTAGTGCTGCACAAGTACTTTAGAAACAGTGTGCCTCTCTTCAACCTACCTTAATCCCAAAATATTTCCGTACTGACTTGTCTTATCACAGTCCTAAGATTCTAGCATTAGATAAAATGAATCAGAAAGCCATAAGCATCAGACAATGGTCTATTACCTTGTTCTGTGAATGGGGGCAGCTACCACATCTCTTAGGGTCCCAATTTTCTCCTCGACAGAATGAGGACAAAGATAAGTTTTATACAGATGCTATCTAAGATTCCTTCCAGTTCTAAGGTTTTCCAGTTCAATGTCAAATCTCATTTTGGGAGTCTTAATTAGCAGTGTTCCCATTTCTCATAAAAATGCTTGCTTTGTGATTTTATGTTACAAACAACTAGAATGTTTTGAATCACAATGCATAATTTCCAGTAGAGGAGAAGATTAAAAAAAAAAAAAAAGACTTGTTTCCCCTAGTAATTAAAATTTAAACAATAGAACTTCTGGTAAGTCATGTTTTCTAAACCATTTACCTATTCTAAATGCAATATATCAGCAAAGAATCTGGCACATAGAAAGTGCCAACAAACAAAAAAATGAAAGCTTCAGAAGGTCTGCTTCTGCTTCTGTTTTTGCTTTTTTTTTCTTTTTACCATTTCTGTAAATTGCTAACTGACCAAACGCTGTAAGATCAAAGACTCCAAATGCAGTTTTCTCACACATGACCGAGCGGCTGCTGGGCACAGTGATTACACATCACCGCTGAGTCACCGAGACGACACTCCACTCTAAATGTATGTCATGAACAAGGATGAAAAAATTAACTAATAAAACCTTTAGTTGGTTGCATTGCTCTGGAAAGCATAATGTTTTCAAAAATCTTGCCAACGGGTTGGCATAATGATAATTTGCACCACCAAAACACTACTACAACTGAATATTTGGTGGCTTCTGATCAAGCACTTAATCTATGAATCACCAAGATCCATGAACTAAGAAGATGACAAAAGGCCCTCTGGCATCCTCAAGTCTATTCGCACATGCTTCATTTACATATTCCCGCCCCCCCCCCACTACTTTTCTTCAGTGGCTGTGTGTTAGGTGGACTCTTTTAAAATATGGAGTATAAAGAACAAAACCAAAGAGAATCATTTACTTTCAGTATAGCTTTTTTTTTCATGCTTTCTGCCTTACATATGTAATATGCCTCCTACACAAAAATGAAGCATTCTTAGAGTTACTGACCTACATGAAAAATCTCATCTCAGTTTAAAAAAAAAAAATCCTGTGCGGAATCATAGAGCTAAGATAGAAGGATCTGCATTTATTTCCACAAGTCAGAAGTTACTTGGGTACTAATCCTAATGAGAGCTGCATACAAATCCCTGGACATCAAAATATCCTTGACTGGGTTGACTTTTAATTTAGGAGTTTACTAGAGCCTGAAGCTATAGGGCTGGAGTCTGTGATAGTGTCAGATTCCATAAAGGAAGCATGGAGGACTTGGTTAGCAGCCTGGGTAGAATGCCAACGAAAGCCCTGGGGACATGATAATTCAGTACTCAAGGTAGCCTTCATTTCTGTGAGCCAGTACTAAATCAGTGCCTATAATGGTGTTAGAAGCACTGCAGTGCAGTCTCAAATATTTGCCATCAGCTCCTTGCACTTATTTACAAAGCTCTTTCCTCTAGCATACACAGGGTAACTGCGAGGACAATAAGTTATAGCTGCCACATCAAATTTCCCAGAAAGCCAAGACTGCCTGGCACTCCGCCACCAGCCTTCCTGATTGGTAAGGGAGGCTGAAGAGAGAATGAATGACCAGAGAGAGGAGAAGGGACAGGTGACTCGTCCAACACTCAGTTCCAATGGGCATATGACAGGAATAACTAGAGAAAAGAATGATAGACTGTGACCATTTCCTACATCTTTTCTTCTTTTCTCAAGATTCTATTGAGGGATGAAGATGCTTAGGAGTGCCACCCTGCCATTGCCCAGGCATTTCTACCGCTCTGAAGGTGGAGAGCTGGAGGAGTTATTATAGGCAAGAAATCTAATCAATAGCTACAGCTTTGTCTTAGTAGGTGAAGGTGGGAAGATAGGCAGGAACCTAGGGGAACCCAGATACCACCATAATCATTTCCAACATCTTATGAGCCCCAGCACTGAGCTCCTGCACTGTGCATTCCTCTCAGCAAACCCATATCTGAGAAGTATTATTTTCTCCTTTTTACAGAAGTAAAAACCTAAGCTGAAAGAGATTATTTGTCCCAGGTCGCTCAGTTATAAGGAAGAGAGCCCGCGTTCAAACCTACGCCCATCTGACTCCAAGCACAGGACATGAGGTGGTAAAATTAGACATACCTCCGTTGCAGCTGAGTTCTCAGAGACAATCTAAGTGCCAAACACTATCCAAATCCTCAAAAGAGATTCCAGAGCACCAATAAATGCAAGGCATCCTAAGAAAGTATAAAACCAGCTCAGTCAGTGTTAGTCTATCTCACACCTCGAGGGCTTAAAGAACGAAGGTGCTAGAGAAAATACTTCCTTTAGTGAGAATTGTCGGGCTGCCCTGGTGTCCTTCCTCTCTTCTCCCTGGAAATGAGAACTGGGGTGACTTCATTACCTCAAGCCAAATTAGAAGAACATCAGAGGGACACTAGAAAAGTATGGCGTGTGTCCCCTTAACTTTGAAAAATGAAAACTTATTACCACCAGGTAAAACTAAAGGAAAAAGATGGCAGTTTGAAAAGAGGGGGCTGTACAGGGAGTGCACTGCTCTGCTACCCATGCAGGCCAAAGGTAGATTTTTCTGGAGACTAGATGTGGACTCTGCTATAAGGAGCAGACCTGTGGTAATTTTCAAGAAAGTTGACCTTAGATTACTTGGAAGGACAGAGGCCTCAACAGGTAGAGTGGGTCTGTTTAGGGCAACTCGCCAAGAGCCCTGTGGTACGAGGGATTCATCACTTCCATCTGGCATGCCCACATCCTGGGAGCCGCAGGGAAGAGAGCCACAGCTGGAGAAGAGAAAGAACCAATAACCACATATGCACAAAATCCGGGGGGACCCACCCCCAGACTACAACTGCACAAACTGTATACAGCAGCCCCTTTCCTCCTGATCCATTCTCTAGCTGAGCCAGCCCTAGAGAGGTCAGAGGCAGTTGCTTTACAGGGGAAAATAAATATATCAATAATAGCAAGAAGCTGACCACAGCCGCATCTCCCAGGCTTACAAGCCTGATGCAGGCTTGAGTTGGGTAAATGAATTTAAAATAAATTGGATTATTTTTTTATTTCTATACAACAATGGCCTAGACAGGAATTCCATGATTATTAGACTGAATTGGGCTTCTAGGGCTAAAATAAGGAGATTATTGATTTATCTAAAAATAACTTAAAAACTGTAAAACCCACTTGAAATGTCATATAGGAACCAGGGAGAGGGAAGGGCCACAGAGCCTGTATAACAGGCATTTCTAAAACAAGTAAAAGTGATTTTAAGCTTTTCAGCCCCTCTGAGTCCAGCTCATTCAGAGTGGAGCTTATGTACATGCAAGCCTGCCTCACATGCATTATGGAATGCCCTCTTTCTTGGCCTACTCTTTTGGGAAATTAACTTTCTAAAGGTCTTCTGTGTCACGTACGCTATGCACTGTTTACTCTACAGTCCTCCCTCACCTTGTTCATATCTATCCGGTAATCCTGCCCCACCTCACCTCTACGTACAAGAAACCAGAACCTCCCAGTTATGCATGCACGATGAGTTTATAACCTGGTACATTGTGCTGGGTGTCACGAACCTCCATTTACATTTCTTGGCCTTCCCCTCGTAATACATTTTTACTTCTTACATTTTAAATCCTTCTTTTGGTGCCTTAGTCACAAGTCTTATGACTACTTCAGAAGATGCCAGAAGAATTCATTAGTTCTGAGTACTCTGAGATCCCCCAAAGCAATTATTTCTTAAGCACTACTCCATACGAGCGACAGAGGCCCAGGGTAGGAAGCAATTTGTCTATCAGGAGCTCTCACGCAGATGGCGCTTCTGCAGCAGCAAGAGAGCAAGCAAGGAGTAGCAGCAGGCTGGCAAGGCGAACACTCCTCATGACGAAGTACATACATATTAAATCTAAACTTCGGCTTGCATTTGCATTTTTAAAAATATGGAACACATGATAAGCTTATAGGTTCAGTACTATATTTGTGTATAGTCATAAAAATGTTTATCAACATGATGTAATGCTTTTTAATTTCCAAAAATTGTCATAAAGGAGTATAACTTGTCTTCTAAATTTGATGATGAAATCCTGATGGCTCTGCAAAAACACGTTTTTAATAATATTTCACGTAATATGACCATACTCACTATATAATGTTAAGTGAAAAAAAGGGTAGAAAACTGTATATGCAGCATGCATATGTAATCATTCTAGCCACGTCCCAGCTTGAAGAATCTCAAACATATTGAGTTCAGACACCCCCAGAGTATACATGTGACCCACAAGCCCACTAGGCACCCAGGGTCCTCTGCTGAGTCACTGGGTGCTAAAGCAGACACTGTCGATGCCCCACCATACATTTCCTCAGGTGTTACAAAGGCAGGGTACTTCACTCGGCTTCCAACTGCCTGGGCTTTCTCAGGCATCCAGAGTCTGCTCCATCTACATCCAGAAGAGGCTGGAAGCACTCTATAGTAAACACTTTCCATCCCTACCAGTATTCAACCAATGACTGACTAAAGTAATTGTATAAATAATCCAGCTCTCTCACCGCTCCAGTGAGACAACTCTGAGACCGATGTTCTTTACTAACTCCTTGAGTTCTCCCAGCAGGATTAAACTCTAATTACCCACAAAGCTAACTGGTTTGATAACTCAACCATTATTGGGATTTCTAAGACTGCCCCCAAAGATTGTACATAATCATCGCCAGATATACTTCTGTGCAAACCCATACTGAGACAGCTGGTAAGAGAAATGGTTCTAGGAAGCAGATCCTTATAAAGGATTCTGGAATTGAATAGTGGTAAACTGTGGGGAGTGATATGCTGTGGTCAGCTATGGCATCATAATTGTGAATTGGGTTCGTGAATTGGGATGAGATTAAGGTAGAAGTGCACTAGCTTACATAATATTCATAGAATTTGAGAGCTATTGTAAGAACTGTGAGGTTTGTTGATTAGTTGGTTCTTGTTAAATTTCATAGCTGCACTAAAGGAAATACACTGACAGTCTCAGGTCAGCCAATCAGAGCATACTATAAAAACAAAAGGACAGCCTCCATGATAGTCTTTAGAGACACTTAACTCCTGCGGCTGAAACATCAACTACTGAATATCAAGTTCAGAACCCGATCAGCCATTACAGAGAAAGACTGAATTCAGAATCCCAGCGAGTCTAGAGAAGATCCTAGATATAGAAGGAGTAGAATTTGGAAAATTGAGACAGGGACATTTGGTTAGATATACTTGAGAAAATCGAACCTCAGGATCCCCTAAACCTTCTGGACTAGCAGAAACTGTCCAGTCACCCAAAGACAGCAGCTTTTTCTTATTTACAGGATCATGCAAACCCTCACCTATGGCAAATGTCTC
This sequence comes from Pteropus vampyrus, assembly GCF_000151845.1. Lineage (NCBI taxonomy): Eukaryota > Metazoa > Chordata > Mammalia > Chiroptera > Pteropodidae > Pteropus > Pteropus vampyrus. The sequence goes on along the minus strand of NW_011888997.1, from coordinate 1,241,199 downwards.
ACAATGTAATGTTTGCCTCCTCAAGATTTGCCCCCACCTCCTCTGATTGTTCCAAGCCAGTAAGTGGGGTCAAGTCTCAGCATACTCAGACTTGGGTCCCTGCTATTGGAGGACAAGAATCATCTGTGTAAAGAACTGTAGGACCCACCTACTATATATTGACAGGAATAAGAGAACATGCCTGGGAATGGATCTTGATGGTACTGAATCAAAAGAGGGGAAATATAATATTAGGAAATTTTATGGGATACTCTCCTGTGACCCAGGATTGAGCAGCTGGAAAAGATGTCTGTAACTGGTTCTAATGCCTTGCTGGAATAGTTACCTGAAGCCGAGGTGGCAGGGGCAGCAGGGGAGGGGTGGGAATGGCGGGGGGGCGG
>NW_011888997.1:1224322-1240769 GCF_000151845.1 Pteropus vampyrus | reverse complement strand
GGGGCGGCGGGGGCGAGGATGATGGTCTACGTAAATGAGATAGAATGCCAAAACTTCCTTGGCAGAGTATTGAGGAAGGAGTCCAAGGTTCACAAAAGTGTATGTGCTAGAATGTATATATTCTATATATTCAGAGTACCTGTCAGCTGTTTATGTTCTCCAGGAGGCCAGAGACTACTCCCTTCACTGAAGAAATAAGAACGTGCTACTGAGGAGTACACGGCATCATTGAAAATTTCAGTGCTGGCTCTTCTCTGTAAGCCAAGATTTCTGGTAGAGATTATGCTATGGAACTGGGCTCCCTGGTACCAAATGGGGATAACTGGATTCTGGAATTGCAGGGGCCAGGTAGCAACACTTAACCATCAGAGGCAAGGTAGATGTAATAGCCAGAACAGCAACAAGGCTAAAATGGCACACCAGAGATCACCAATCCACAAAGATCTGTGGCAACGGCTAATAGATCATGGTGTTGCCTGAAATGAGATAGTTTCCATACCTGATCCAATTATCAGACCCAAAGCCCATGGATTGAAGAATAGTCTGTGGAAGGACACTGTGACAACACAGCAAGTATAAACAGTAGCCAATTCTACAATAGGTCCCATCCCACAAAAGGACTTATGGCTACTTATTAGAATAAAGACAATGTCCAGACTATTTGAGGATGGTTGCCTACAGGGTCTGAGTTGACACTATTAGGATATCAGGATACTTTAAAACATCATCATAGTCCCACTGTTAGAAGGGAGGTAGAGTAATAAATGAAGGTCCAGACCAAGTCCTTCTTACAGGACACGAACCCTCCTGTGGTCATTTTCCTAGTCGCTGAGTACATAATTATAGTAGATACATATAGCAGCTGGCGAAACACTCAGCTCAGTTCTCTAACTTATGGATAAGGGCCATAGTGGTAAGAAAGGCAAACTGTAACCTCTAAATCTGCCCCTTCCTCCATGCAAGACAGTAAATCGAAGCAATAATACACCTTGGGAGGAATGGTAGATTAATGTCACCTTCAAAGTCTTAAAGGATGCAGGATCATGATCCCTAACTAATCCTCCTTTAATTTACCAGTCTAGTCCTTACAAAACCCACATGGGTCATAGAAAATGATAGCGTAGTGCAGTAAATTTAACTAAATGATAGCCTTAGTCACTGCAGCGGTGCTGGATGTGTTATCTTCACTAGAAGAAATTAACACAGCCTCTAGAAGGCAGCTATATATTTGGAGAGATTTTCTTTTCAATTTTCTACGGGAAAGAACATCAGAAGTAGTTTGCTTCTACTTCAATTGAACAGCACCACACGTTCATGGTCTTGCCTGAGGACTATGTTAATCCTCTTGATTCCGTAACAACACAGTCCAATAAGGACCTTGATTATCTGGACATTTTGCAGAACACCATGCTAAGCCACTGTATTATTGACATTATGTTAATTGTAGATGGGGGAACAGGAAGAAGCTAGTCCACTAGATGCTCTGACGGGACAGGTATAGCAGGAGGTAAATTCAGAGGCCTGGTACATTGGAAATATTTTTAAGGGTCCAGAAGTCTGGAGCATGCCGAGACATCCCCTCCAAGGTAAAGGACAAGTTACGGTGCTTTCACTCCTATCACTAAGGAAAAAGCAGAGCACTTGATAAATTTCTTTGGATTCTGGAGACATTAACACCATATTTGGGAATACCACTACAATCTATTCATTATATGACGTGGAAGACTGCCACTTTCAAGTGAAGCTCAGGGCAAGAGAAGGCTCTGCAACAGGTTTATGCTGTAGTACTAGCACCCCTGCCACTTAGGATATATTACCTGGCAGATCCCATGCGGCGACGTTCCATGGTAGAATCTCTGACAAGCCTATAAAGATTCACAATGCTAACTGCTTGGATCCTGAAGCAAGACAAAAGAACTTCACAGCAGATAACTATTCACTCTTCGAAAAGTAGCTTCTAGCATGCTTCTTCATCCTCATATAAACTGTATTCCTAACCAGGGTGTATCAAGTGGATATGCAACCCTAGCTACCTATTTTAAGCTCGGTACTGTCTAACTCTCCAAATCATTAGTTCAAGTGGGCATAGTTACAGGCCATCATATAAAGGAAATAATACATTCGGGATTAGTCTCCAGCATATCCAGGTCAGCTGAACTGGTTCCTGGACGAGTGAAGATAGAGTGAAGGACAAAGTAAGAGGCCACTAAACCTAAAGCTATGAGTGCCTCTCAGTCATTTTTATTGTCTATGTTAAGAGACTAACAGACAATATTATTATACCAGTAAGAGTAACTGACTCACATGAGGAGCTAGAATTTCTTCTACATAATAGGAACAGGGGTATATTTGGAACTCAGAGGATTTATACGGCACCTGTTGATTTTTTTTCTTTTTTAGAATTTGTGATTGTCCTCCACCTTGAAGACTCAATGACAGGATGGAATGAACTTACTGGGAGGAGGGGGACATGGTGGGTCTAACTAATACAAGGGGCATACTGTAGCAGATGTTGTTGGTGCCCACCATATATCCTCATACTTTATCACTATAGTGCCTAAAACTGACTTTCAACTGCCCAGTGGCTCTTTCTGGTGGCCAGAGCCTCTCTGTCCATACACATAGCAGGTCAGAAGTATTAGAGAATTAACCAGCACCATCACCACCACCACCACCGCACCCAAAAGCAGCATTCATCCAATGGCTGAAGGGAATTTGGGCATAAATGCCACACTTCTTTCACTTTAAGGGGATTAACTCTGAGGTGCATGTTTTGCACAGCTTCCCAGAGTTCCTCGTTGAGTTTCAGTTATCCCCAATCTCAAGAATATGCAACTGTGTCTATCATTTTAGGGTTTATAGGTTGTAGACTCTAAAACTATGCTTTTTTAATTTTTTTGTCTATTTTAGGAACAAGGAATTACGAAGTCCTTGTTAACTTTAATTTAAATTTATGTCTCAATAAGTTTTTCAAATATAATACATGTTCGCACAAGTAAAAATAACTCAAACTCTGAGAATTAGAATACCACTTACTTATTTACAGCAATAACGAAACTCTAAATTACTTTTTGTGTTTATACATACATACATAAAATCTATATCTAATCTTAATAAGTATTACATCTATTCACTATTTTTAAAAATTACTAACCTGGCAGCCAAAAAAAAAAAAACAATTCAAGCTTTTTCTAAGTTTAAAGATAAACCCAACTATATGAGAGCAGATTCTGACGAAGAACAGAAGATCTTATAGCAGACCACCACTAAGCACTGGACATTTGCTCTTATGAAATTCCTCATAAAATAGCTAAAGAAAATATGGCCTGAGAAGAGTAATAAAAGGATAGCTACTATCCTTCAAGACAGCCAAGGGAATCTTTCTGAGCTGCCTCTTCTCTTCTAAAGAATATACCAGAAAATAGCTCTGAGGCACAGGATGAGCTTTTATGAAATCTTGTCCATTTACATTCTAGGTATAAGGAAAAGACTAAAAGAGAACAAGTAAAACTCAAAATCTTTTCTCCACATTCTGAATTAAGTTCCTTCCTTAGAGAGCTATTCGAAATCATTTAACAAAGAAAGTACATAATGAGATAAAAATTCAAAATATTATGTTCAGTACTACAAAGTAAAATTAAATTCAGTGCAAGTTACCATAGTTCACAGTAACTAAGAGAGACTTTGTTGTGTTTTTCCTGTAACAACAACAAAAAGCCATTTCTGGAATACACTGCTAGTCACATATCAAGTATTAGGTTGAATCGCATGAAATTGGCCATGTTTGGCCATTTTTTTACCAAACAAAAGACAATTTCATATGATCCAGCCTAACATATTCTCTCATACTTGGAGAACTACAAAACACTTAGAAACATAATCTTTGGTCATAATGCTGACCTGAAAAAACACATGCAATAAGCTGTTACAATACTTTATAATCTCATCTTCATAAGTACAGTAAACTAGCCAAAGGGAGAACTCTACAGAAGTTGATATTCAATTTTCAACTAATGTTCATTTTCTTGTGGTCAAAGATCCAAGTACTTATCTGAGTGATTCACATAATATAGAAATCAATCAGAAAATCTGAGTTAAAAATAAACTTTCTTTTCCCCCAAAACTACTTGTATTAACTATTTCTGTTGTCCTCATCCTGGTCCAGAGTATCATAGTTGGACAAGTATAGTAGAAATTACTTTCATTGAGAAATTCTCCAATGGTGTTGCCTTCACAATAATTTTTCAAGTGATACTTTGGCATAATAGTTGTTGAGATTACGATGCAAAGATAGGGGAGGGGAGGGAAGGCACTAGATGAGACAGATCCTAGAGACACACTTTCTTTGCTTGCTCTCCCACTAACCAGTGACACACACTACCAAGACCACCTACACACTAGTCCCGCTCCACCCTAAGAATCTCCCTCTGTGGTGTTAATATGTGGTTTCACTTCTGTTAGAAACCTTAGTAAGAAAAAAGGAAATGTTGATCTTTGAACTTAGAAGGTCTTTCAGGAGTATTTTAAAGGGTTTACCATTTATTTCTTTTTACTTGCAATACTCTCTTCTCTTGGAAACCTTGACATCAACTCATCTGGTGTTCCTTCTACCTCTCTGGCTCTTTTCAAATTCTCAGAGCAGCTTCTTCTTTGTACAACTTCTGAATGTTGTGTTTCCTCAGGGCTTAGTCTTGGGATTTCCTCTTTTTCTCCTCTCTCTCCCTGATATTGTCCACTCCTGTGGTATAAATAACATCTTATATGATGACAATTTCCAAATTCACATCTCTAGCCGACATCTCTTCTGAGATCCAGATCCATACATCCAACTCTTTTTTCTGACATTTCCTCTTGGATATGTCTCCCTCACAAGTAAAAATTAGAAGCTGAACTCAATTTTTCTCCCCAAAATCATCTTTTTTCTATAGTTTTCAACTTAATAAATGGCATTTCAATCTCGCCAGTTGCCCAAATCAGAAACCTATAAATTATCAATAACAACTCCCCTGCTAAACCAACCACGACCATCACTAAGTCTTGTCCATTCAATACACAATAATTATCTCAAATTCATCTACCTCTTTCAACACCCATTGCTATTTTCTAGCTCCCATCTTCTCTTGTCTATACTACTGCAACATTACTACCTTACCATTTTTGTTCTCTACCAAGCTGCAAAGAACAAACCTTTAGAAGTACAAATCAGCTCAAACCAATGTCTAGAATAAACATTTTTAACAGCTCTTAGGATATAATCCAGGACTCTGCAGGATTTTGATTTGGTCTCTGCCCTCCTCTTCAGCCTCATCCTGGGCCACTCTGATCACATTGGGCATCTGACCTGCTATTCTGTCACCTCCAGTAGTTCCCCTGCTATTCTGCCTAGCTGATATCTTAGATTTCTGCTTAAATGTCACTTCTCTAAAGGATTTTTCCTGATTTTCTAAACTAATTTAGGCTCCCCCTATTATTCTTCCTCACGGTAACCTACACTTTTCTTTTAAAAGACTTACCACAATTGTATTTCTACTTGTGTGTTTTTAATATCTGTCTCTCCCACTAGCCTATAATGCCTTGAGGGCAGGCATCTATTTTGTTCACCAAAACATCCAGAGTCTATCAGAGTGCATAAAACATAACTATTGTTTGATAAATATTTGGAACATCTGAATCAGCTCTTGACATTAATGATATACTTTCCTACACAATAGCCGTTAGAAAATAAAAATATCAAATTTCTTGTCTTTGCCTGGAATTGTATCAGTTCAGTTTGATGTTACAGTTTACTTTTGCTGATCAGAAGCTCTGTTTGATCCTTAGAAATAAAGAATTTTAAGGGAAAATAATTTGCCTATCATCATAATTAAATTATTATCATAAACACAGTTTGAGAAATAAAGATCTTTCAGATGTCCACAAGGACAGCAATAACAAAATGAGGGTCTTGGAAATTTATTTTTAAGTTGAGAAGGGACTTCCAGTTCAAGATGGCAGACTAAACACATACATTTATGACCCTTTCCTGCAAAAATCCAATTAAAATGATAATAATTTATGCAAAAAAGAGAATAAATTCATAACAGCCCCAAGAGGAAGGAGTGACATTAACAGAACAAGGATCTAAAAGATTTCTAGAGAATGGAAAGTAGGTGGAATTGTGCAAATGAGAAAAAGGAGGGCGTACTGGGCGGGGAGGGCCAGGCTGCCATCGAGAATGTACAAAAGAGAAAACTGCAGTGGAAGCAGAAGCCATCCTTTGTAGCCCAGCTCCACAGAAGCTCTAAACTCAGAATCAGAGTGGGAAGGGGACAGAAATCAGTTGATCAATCAAAAGATTAAAAGCAGCTGCACCAGCCCACCCTACTCTGACCCACTCGCCTCTCCCATGCCTGTCAACAGACACATTTTCACCCAGACAAAAATCAAAGAAATTCACTCTAAATAAATTGGACAATATGGCTGGAAAGGGCAGGTTCCTAGTGAGGATGTGGATACCACAGAATTAGTTGTTTCCTATTTAATCAGCAAGGAGAGAGACCTTCTTGACAGTATACTTCCTGCTCACCCACTCAAACTGACACACATACACACAGACTATACACTCACAGTCAGCCTTCCAATTTAGAAGAGAGTCTTATGGGAAAGACTACATAACACACCAGAATTCAATAGATCCATCTATCAGATTCTCTATTTAGTACTTATGTACAAAGCACAAGATACATAGTATTTTACTGAGCACTGTATAAATATTCCTGGAATAGGTAGACCATAATAAATGCTTCAAAGAAACTGTTGCCTCATAATGGGCTTATAATTATCATTCTCCTAAAACTTTCTCTTGCAGCTGACAAAACTTGCAGTGTTTGCACGTTCATTACCTGTTCCTTCCCATGGTTTCAGAAACATTACTTTTCTCTTCCTTCCTTGTCTTATTCTTTTTCATTTCATTCCTTCACCTCTTCCTTCTCCTCCTCTTCCTCCATTCTTTAGCAATTAGCTCTCTTCCTTTCATTTGCCTGAGCTCCTCTCTAGTACCCCATCTTTTGGCTATTTCACTGAGATGTCTCTTGTTTATTTGAAAATTATCATCTGTGAGATGGTGATGTCTCATGATGATACCACCTTCTTACAGTCACTTATATGAGCTTAAGAATCACTTCTAATTAACATGTCTCCTTCATTTTCTATATACAGCCAGTCTCTCAGGCTTGCCAATACATCATGGAAGTATCAGATGATTTAAACTTCACCTAATATATCCACAGATATATTAGAGGTGGCATAGAAAGCATACAAAAAAAATAGTCATTATAATTTTTTTAAAAAAACAGAACTACAGAAAATTAAATTAGAATACAAATACAATATAAGGGAGGAATAAAACACAGATCTATAAACTACAAAAGCACATACAACTGTTCTAATTTAGCAAAATTGGTTTTGAATAATCTGATGAAGAAAACGAAATAGGAGACATACATTTCACAGTTCTTAATGTCCAAAATATGAATATTGCTTTTTTAAGATGATGAGGAATTGAAAAGGCTCAATAAATAGCAACTCTCATTCCTACCCAGGTTTTGTTTCAACTGAAAATTAGAAGAAAGGAGCAAGGAGTAAGCCAATGAAGCTAAAATAACAAGATTAACACTGATGTTTGAGAATGTGACTTAAAATCTATAGACAAGTGGCCTTAAACAGTGAACCCAGCTGTGTGTAATGTCAGATGAGTGCGAGAGTAATGAGGGGGATCACTTCATAGATTGTATAAATTTCTAACTTTCCTAAATTAAAAAGTAAATAAATAAATAGAAAAAAAAAAAAAAACACTGAACCCGGAATTAGGTGGACTCTCAGCCAGTCACTCCTCAGTGGCCCCCAATGGAGGCAGGGCCTGCCCCTTTACCACCTAACTTCCAGAATAGCAGAGGGCAGCTGAAGGAACGGTGTGGACAGACTCACTCCGAAAAGGAATAGGAAAAGAAGAGAATTAGTTATCATTCTACTACTGCCCAGTTCTTCCTTCCAAAATTACCAATCTGATTAATTCACTCTTCCCCAGAGGAGGAGCAAATGAGGGGCAAAGAATGTGAGGAGTGCTATATTTTTCAACTTCCTCAACATGGAATCAAGAAAATAGGAGAAAAGTTCCTTGTTCCCAACATAAGGGTCCCTGAGGGATGTGGCAGACAAGGCATTTGACAACATCCCTGCAGCAAATGCAGTAACGAGTTTATTAAGACTGATTTGGGTAAGAGATTTCTTATTGAAGGCTCTGACTGTAACATAAAAACCCAACTCGAGGAAAGCAGTTCTAACTGAAGCCTTAAGAATAAAAGTAGAGAATTCAGATTTTCAAAAAGAAAGCTTCATCGCACACGTATAGTAAATAAAACCATCAATAGTTTATTTTTTCCTGTGATAACAAGAATAAACTACTTGCCTATGAATTCATATCTCCCAATCCAACTCATCCCACTAGTTTATACCCTTTCTATATATACTCTTTCTATCAGTTTGTATCATTGTTCCATGAACACAAAATATTCATGTATCATTGATTACATTGTTCCCATTTGGAATGTTCTTTCCTATACTTTCAAATCTTAACCATATTTCAAAGAAATTCTAATCCTGCATTCCTCATGAAGCATTCCTTGATTACTGCAGATGGCACTGATTTCTGTCTTTTTGCCTCTTAGAGGACTTAAGAGTCTGTACCAAAGTTCTGCTCATATATTTGTGCTGGTCTTGGCCATTCTTGTTTTACATGTATTATCATGTCTACTTAACCAGGCTCTAAACTCTTTAAAAACTAGAGAGATATTTTGAACTTGAACTTTTCTGTATTAGCTATATCTACCACAGGGTTGAGTATGTAGTAGGAGATTAATAAATATTGTTGAATGGCAAATCAATCAGTCAAATTGAGCACATATCAGAAAGGAAATAGAAAATGAGTTTTATAAGTCAGCTGTTCCAAAGGTACAAATTGACTATAATCTTCAAAAATAGTCAATTAAGGCTACAAGAGAATCAGAACTTTTCTGTAGGTTCACATAATATCTCTCCATATGTGTTACTCATTTTCTCACATAAAATGATACATATGCCTGAAGAATGGCGAGATTATGTAGAACAAAACGGCTGTGGCCAAGTCCTTAAGTATATGAGTTTTGGTGCTAGATTTGGATTTGAATTCTAACTTACCAGTTGTATAACCTTTCTTTTAATTTTGAAACTTTTTAATTCCTTAGTAAATTTAGGGCGGGGTGGGGGGGACAAAGAGCACAGTTAATAGGACATTCTCACACAGAAATGTTACCTCCTAATTTAAAAAAAAAAAAAAAAAAAAAGGAAGATCCCTCCCTGCCCCAGCAACAATAGAGTAATCTCCATTTGCAGCCAACGAGAAACTGCCTCAACTTTGAGCTCTTGTTCTTCTCCAATGAACTTTTATTCAAAACAACCCTCCCCAAATTCCTCCTGAAGTCTAATGAAAATTAAACTCCCCTTTGTCTCTTTGGACTTGCCTACAGTTCACCAGAGCTTGCTTGTCTAAAATTACAATTCTCTATTTCCAAATAAGCTCATTTTGCCCATAAAATAACTCACTATTTTATTTTTGAGGTGTACACCAAAAATCACAAAGTTAGTAGAACGAACACTATTAACATTTTGAGTAGTGTGACCTTTTTTAATGATCATCGTGAAAATCTGCTTGTACGTAAACATTCAAAGCTGATCATATACTGCCAATGGCAGACCAAATCAAATGAAATTTTCTACTTTCTAGATCATTCTAATACTTCCTCTTCATCAACATTTTCTCAAAGCTCCCAAAATATTAAAATTTGCTTCATTTTGCCACCTATGTGTTCCTCAAATCCAACTCTGCTGTGGCTCTAATGAAATGGGGGAACCGGAAACATCAGGCAGAAGCAAAGAAGAGGGGCGACAGCTCCAGGGCTGACTTGGAGTAACAGAGCCATCAATAATTGAACTACCTCTTATTTGTGGATAGGATATCTATCCTTACTGACTTTGGATTTTTAGAAAATTTTGAGGAGAGATTAGGGCTCTATTGACATGGAAACAAATAAACCATGACTTTAAGACTCCCAAGAGAATCTAACATATTTTGCATGTGATCTGGCAGACATCAGGCAATAGACTATGTGATATTGGGCAATAAATTCTTGAGAGATAGGGAGAGAAGAGGGGGGAGGGGGAGTTTACACTGAATTGTCAGGCACATCACTGGCCAAAATAGCTGGTTTCAATAAATGAGACCTGATGTAGGATCATCTCCATTTTCATCTATGTTTCAAAGGCTACAGTCCCACTAAATATTATACCTCACTGCAAACAACAATGTTAATGTGATCCTTTCCTTCTGGGATGACCTGATCTAAGTACCATACAAAAAACACACCACTGAGTACTAAAAATAAATCCAGCATGAGGCAGAGTCCTCTTTCATCTTCCACATTGGGGTATTATTACAATTTTAATGATCTGCCTAGGATTTTTCATACACTCTGCTGCTTTTAAAGGAAGGACAGGAAACCTATTGAAACATACCAATCTCCTTGAAATGTCTGTGGCAACAGAGCAGTGGGAATATATTCTTTGCTGTAAAGAAAAAGAGTAAAGCAATCATAAATGTATCACTTTGGTCTGTTATGATATACTGCTTTTCCTTTAGAGAGAACAGGTACTTGTGCTCTAATATTGTATTTTCAATTACTACATTATTCCTTTAAGGTATTCAGAGCATTAACAATCTCCACCAAAAAAAAATTCTTCTCATTAAATATTATTTATGCTTTGGATCTCTGTAGTCAGCCCAATGCAATCATTTGATTATATATCTGGCCGAACTGTTTTCATTTCTTCCCAAAGGGAAATTTTAACAATTTCTTTAGATGATTAAAACCTCATTTATATACCTGGGAACTCCTATAAGCTTATTTAAAATACAAGTTTTGCCTAAAAGTAGTGACAAGTGCTAGGAGTTGGGGCAAGGACAATGAAACAGGAACTAAGGTTTGAGCAGTTACTGTATAGTTGGTATTCTGTCAGGTGTCCTTAACTGTTATCACTTTTAAACTTTCCAGCAAACCCCAAAGCTAAGCCTGTGCGCAAGGAAAATGTTCCAAACATCACACACATTCACTTTTCTTACAACTCATCAATTACTCAAAACTGTCACATTTTAGTTTGCTCAACATTTAGATTATGATTTTTTTTTTTTAAGTTTCTTTTCCTTGAGCTTCTAATTGTTCTTTTTTATGACTGGTAAAACAAATCATTATCTTATCAATAACATCATTTTGATAATAAAATTTTATGATATTATTCATTTCGTTTCTGAAAACATTCTTTCTGGAACCTTGGACCTCATGTTGTAATTTGGATCATCCTAAAATTTTATCATATTTTAGATTAGTTTTAATGTTTCTTGGATTCCAGGTCCTCTTTTCTCTTGGATTCATTTTCATTTCTCTTGATATATCCTCAAATAAATTTTTTAGAAAAAGTTAATGAGAGGTAAAAGTTTTGGACTCTTTGCTTTTCTGGAAATGTCTTTTTGGCCAGGTCTGAAATTCTAGAATAAAATCTTTCCCTTCAGAATTTGAAGTTATTGAACCATTATCTTCTTGCATCCAGTGCTGTTGATTAAAAGTCTGAAATAAATGTAATTCTTTTGCCTTTGTAGTTAAGCTTTTTTGTAAGTTTTTTCTTCTAAATAATTTTTAGTCTTTTATTTATTCACCATCTTCTGAAATTTATCAAGGATATAGGTGTAAGACGTTAAAAACTATTCTTCAGCATGGCACTTCACAGGCCATTTCAATGTGACCATTCACGTGTTTTGACTATTCTGAGAGAAAAATTATTCTCTTGTTTTTTACATCTCCTCTTTTTTCTCAGTTCTCTATTTTTGGAAATCCTATTAGATGTTTGTCGGAGCTCATGGAATGGATTCTCCATCTGCTTTAATGTTCCCCTACTTCAGCAATCATATTGGTAATTACCAGGAACTCCTACTTGTTCTCTAGCAACTCCTCTCCCAAGGTAGCCTATTCTTAGTTTCAGCATCTTCTTGACTCTGGGAAAGTCACCAGGTTAAAAGGGATTAAAAAAGGATTCTTATGGTAAGGAAATTAAAGCTACTGGTGTAGATCTTTTCTTTGAGAGGTTTTGCTGTGAAAAATCATATAAAAATAAAAGGTATCTAGAGATTGAAACAGAGCCAAGGGAACTTACTTTGATTTTTTTTTTCTTTTTTGCTCTATAATAGGAGAAATCTCTGCATTTTTGAAAGATAGCAGGATGAATTAAGTAAGATTCCTTAGAGAATGGAGACTCTCTCCCCACCACACATGCATATCCAGAGCTGGCATTTGGGCACTGTACACAGGTACTGTCGTAGCAATGTTAAATACCAAGTTACTTCCTTAATCATTGGTAAAAGCCACTGCCAGAACTCTTTTGAGTGCTATTTAATATTTCAGCTTCCCTAAAGCTATCCCAGCAATTCCCCCTGGGAACATGGTAAACTTTCTTCAATTCAGAAGCTAAAGATTTACTTCTGGAACACCAAAGGGACACCAGAACTGTGCTCAAGCACTAAAGAAGAATTTCATTTTGATTACTCAGCACCTATACACATGGGCTTCCCAAATCCCAAACTCTTGCACACAGATTCCCTTAAGGACTATAGAAAGTTGGCTTTTCCCCACCATGCCCTCTGCCCAGACCCAAGGAGTTCAAGACTGGCACCACAAAGAAGCTGCCCTGGCAGTGATTAGCATGCTGATCTGCCAGCCACTCGCCATGGTTCTACTATGCCACTCCCATCTTTACCTGTGCCCCAACCAGAGCAGGCCTGGAATCCCAACACAGGGTAGAGGGAGACGACCCTGGCAGCAATACTGGTACCCTTCGAGTAAATGCCAAGTGCCTTCATGCGCCTCCAAGGTGATGGCCAAGTGCCGCCAGTCACGTGCTGCCCTTAGAAGATTACTACTTCTGTAAGAATTCGATTCTGATAGCACAAGGGAGGGTAAATATGTGGGTAATGAGGCTGTTACACAAAATGGCTGAGGGCTTGGGCTCTGGTGGCCTGGCTTCAAGAGCAGAAAATGAAAAGCGCCTGAGGACAGCTGAGGCCAGGAAACACCTGGAATGTATGAAGGACCTCTTTTCACCACCCCAGTTGAATTCCACCTCCATTTAGTGGGGTAAGTTCATTAAAACTGACCAAATGCCTGTTCATCACAAGAATTACAAGCATTAATTTTTTAAGCAAAAATGACAACATGTCTGAAGCACATAACAATATTGGGGGAAAAAAGCCAGACATATACATTCCGTATGATTTCAGTGATATAAAATTCTAAATTAGAAATAAACTGTGTTGTGAAGTTATACGGGAAAAAGTGATGAAACTATAAGGAAAGGCAATTAACGATTATTAAGTGAGGAAAGTGGTTTCCTCTCTCTGGGAGAAGGCTCTAGGAGTTTCAGAGGTGCTGATCATGTTCTATTTCTTGACCTGAGTAGTGGTTTCATGGGTATTTATTACAAATTAGTTATTAAAGTATCCACTTGTGTTACAAATATATACTATATACATATATTATGTATGTATGTTATATTAAACAATTTTTAAAAGAAAAGGATTTCATTAGAATTGATTGGAAGACAATTTCTGATACAGAGTAACATGAAACAACATGAGCCTTCCCCTTCTACCCACTGAAGAAAAACAGCCACTGAAGGAAGCAACCATTGCCACGTGCTGTCTCATGGCTATGAGCTACCTACCTACAGACACGGCAAAACATAAGTAACCACAATACTTAGATAATATCAAGGTGTAGAAAAGTCATTAGGAAGTGGTGAGTTTTGAATATTACCTGTTTTTTAAAATAAATATTTACTTTTAAGATCTAATTTTTAATTATGATTGTGCTTAACAGCCAACTTACAAAACTCCTGAAAATTTAACAACTGTAAGCCGGTGAAAGCCAGCACACCACTGACGAAGGCCTTAATAAGGGTAAAGAAAGGTGTAAAAGCAAACCACAGCCCAGTCTGGGACACCAAGTGCATATAGGTCACAGTTTACTTATTTATGCATTTAGCAGTTGCATAGCACTTACTATACAACAGGAGCTGTTCTCAGCACTATACAAATATTCACTCTGACATATGTGGATTTGCCTGCATGAGAGACATGCATTGGAACTAACTACTCAAGGTCTTCAAAGACAAATGGAGTTCATCTCAAGTTCCTCTAGCAATGGGTCAAGACTCACATACTGGCCAAGGGCAGAGAGAGTTTAGCAAGTCAGTGGTGGGAAATTGCTGTGACTAAGAAAGATTCACTCCTAGTAAGAATGGCCGTTAATGAAGCATTTACAAAAGAATGGTTCCGGTTGGACGCAGGAAGAAAATGGGTCAAGCAAAAGAAAGAGAAGTAACTAAGGATAAGTAACTAAGGACAGCAGTGGTTAACTGTCTTTATAGAAGACTAAGAACACTGAGATGATCAAATGTGAGGAGTAAAGGGTGCTTAAGGACAAGCACTGCTATCTAGATTACTTTGGAGCCCAAAAGATAGCTCTGGAGCTTTAAGAAACTCTTCAGACCTTCAAACAATCTGAAAAGTAGCATGAAGGAAAATACTGCCACTACTGTAACTGAAAGTATCAAGTGGTATATTAAAAGTATATCCCAATACATAGAGACAAAAAACAGTTTCATATGGAAATAAGTGAGTGAATGGTACAAAGCGTTGTAATTCTATTTAATATAATCAATGTAATATCAGAAATCATTGTGAAATTTTAAATGATGTTTACTAATTCCTACACCTGCCAGATACTAGAAACCTAGAACGAGGTGACTATGACTGGTTATTTTTTAAACAGGAAGGAGTAGATACGAGCAGTACCACTAGGAAGCTACAGGTTTTGAAAACTAATTAGACAAGAGTGTCAACTGATAGGTATTGGTCAATTTCTAGAAGCCATTGCTACATACTATACTGAGCTAAGCAGTATTCCACTGGAATGCCACACCAATTTAAAATAAGGAGTCCACAGGAGGTGCTTTACTTTTCTGTTTCAATCTTAATTTCACTTACAGATTTAACTACTAGGATTTCTCTTAAATTTTCCATTATTTTTTACATAAAGTAGTTGAGATGACATTAATATTAAATCAGATTCATTTTATTTGTATTTATGATTTCTCAAAGGCCATCTTGACTTGGATATAATACAAAACAGAAGAGAAGACCTGGCCACACCCTGGAGGTTTGCAGTCTCAGCATGACAGACAGAACCGTAATCGTCTGACTAATATAGTTCAGGGATGACTGAGTTACCGCCACAGCTTTAGCTTGCTCTAGGAACTCTTCCAATTATGCAAAGAATCATGGAACTGAGAGAAAACTGGCATTTTGTAAAAATGGATGCTTAATGCCTTTACCGTCACACAACCCTCAATCTCGCCTGGGGAACAAGGATGGAGAATGAAGAAAAGCGGTTATCTTACTGCTTGGGAGCTGGCATTTTCTGCTCTCCACAATATGCACGCTACACACATCTAAAACTGAGCACTCATGCAAATTGGAATTGAAGCTCAGAAAGCTTCCTCTTATTTTGTTCTGAAATTAAAGCTCTGAGTGGTAGAGATCTTATTGTTTGGATAAGATCTAGCCTCAGGATAGCATCCTGATTAGAGGCACTATAAAAGTATATCAAGACTCTTGAAAAGACTCTCAGTGACGGGGAATGCTGACACAACCACCACCCTCCTCCCATCAGCACTCATTTCTGTTTGTAGCCCAGACTTTAAATAGAAGTGCTGGCACCTGTAACATAACATCGAAATCTATCCGTAAATATTCAATCTTATTTTTCTGAAACCTTAAAAGTCATAGCCTGCATGAATCTCAGTTCTTTCACCTGCAAAAAAGGCTCTTGAAGATGCCTCCCCCATGTCCTTCCAGCCTTGTCATTTTATAATTCTGTGAACTGACCTCACTTGACTCTCTCCATCCCTCACCAACCCACACTGGTTTCCTTCCCCTCTTTTTAAAATAATTACTGTTGCAGATTTACTGAGACGACTCCATAACTGCTGCTCAGAAGGCTCTCAGTCCTTTTTGCATTTGAGTATCAAAAGAAGACTTCAAGTGGCACTACTTGTCCCTTTCCTTTCTCCTGGCACTCTGGGAAGGCAAAGAACCAAGGTAAAGACAGAGGCCTGTGGGTCTTGGAAATCTTGGGTCAATAACATGTGAATTTTTGAGAAGTCAGGTATTTGTACAGCCACTTCTGTCCCCTTTTCTGCCTGGGCACACAGCCAGAAGAGGCAAAAAAAGGGACAGCAGAAGCGAGTTCTCAAGGGTGTTAGCACCCAG
>NW_011888997.1:1212865-1221027 GCF_000151845.1 Pteropus vampyrus | reverse complement strand
AAAAAAAAATTTATTAAGCATCCATTATGTACCAGGAACTAGGGATACAACAATAAACAAGATAGATACAGGCCCTGTATGCAGTTTGTAGAAACATACTTGCTGTTTCCAGTACTTTACTATATATGAGTGCCTGCTCAAGACTATAAGGGGGGTTCAAAATGACCCTTTCTGTGCCTTCTGATGTTAAGTGAGCAATTACATTATGTCAGATTGGTACTCAGCCCACACTGAAGATAAACTGCTCAAATTGGGTTGCCTCAAGCAGATACTCCAATAATAGAGATATGCTTTTAGAGCCACTTACCCCACATCAGAAAAGAATTCTCTTGCCTACTAACTATTCCAGGCAACTAGAGACCATTACTAAAGGATGTTACTTTTTAAAAAGTTTCTCACTATTGACTCAAAGCTCTATTCATGCCACAGTTGCACAATCTCACTTAGTGTTAACTAGGAGGTCAATGGCTATCCCACTCTATGGAACTGTTCCCAAAACTAAGTGGGCATAGACGTACTAGAACCCGGAGAGTAAAGATGAAAAATCTTTATGCAATAATCTCTGTGTAGAATCAGATTCTAAATAGTGCCTCATTTTTGGTGATCAAGGAAGCAGTGTCTTAGAATAAGAAGAGTTTTTCAGTTTAGATGTCTAATAAAAAAAGTCTTCACACAGCTGCTTATCAAAGTTCTAGGCTATTTTTATCCTATATAGGCTTCAGCTTTAGCTTGAATTATTCCAAGCCCAGAGAAAGGCTAGAGAGTTTCAACACATAGATAGCAACTTTTCCTGCTTCCCTGAGTGAAAAAAGAAAGAAAAGAGAAATATTCTGGATGTTGAGAACCTAGAGATTAAAGGATTATAAAAAATAAAATAACCTTAACTGGTAGACTGGGTAATCCATGATCTTCAGGTAGGCATTACTGCTAACTACTGTCAATTCCAATACTTGGGGATTGGAATGTAAGGAAGAGCAGCTAGGACTGCATCCATAGTCATGAAATTGTTTCCTCTCAGGTGAGAGTAGTTGCCATTGGTTAATGAGTCTGGGACCAGAGAGAAAACATACGCCATCTTGCAACTCACTGTCAAAGAACAAAGGTGTACCCCTCAAGGTGCATACAGTGGACAATAGCTGCAGTCATTGCAGCTCTTCCATGGCAAAAGAAGAGCTAAGAAATAAGAAGCCACTGGGCAGTGATGGCAGCCCACCCCGACTATCATGGAGCAGAGGACCCCTGAATGAGGATGCGCCCTTTAGCACAGTGGATGAAGTCTATCAGTGTGCTGTTTTTCAAACTTTCTTGGTGATGAGAATTATCTGGGGTACTTGTGAAACACATAAGTTCCCAAACCCCACTTAGAACCACTGAATCAGAATCTCCAGATAAAAGACTGGAAAATTAAATATTTAATAAGTGTCCAGGAGATTCTTGCTTTCAAAAAGGCTATGAAATATGAGTCCTTATTCATAATCCTCCTTAAACTTCCTAGGCTCTAACCAATTGGGTGGCAGGCACTGTTCACTGGCCTGAGTAGCATCTTGTTATCGAGGTTCCAGAGATATCAAGAACCCTGCATACTAGCCACCACATTCAGCAGTACAACCTACATATAAATAACCTACAAATAACCAATTATCTATGATATAAACCAAATTATGCAATTAAACAATACAGAAAGAAACAGTGGTTCATTAGAGAAGTCATTTCCATTAAGTCTCTCAAAGTGATTTTTGGAGCGGAAAGTCAAAACAAATGCTTCAGTTGGCATAATATTTGAAAAACACTTTCAGTATACCAGGCTTCTGAAAAAAGAAAGTTCTGCATTAAATTATAAATCCAATAGAAATAAAAGCATGTAAAACCCCATCTAAGAGTAAAGCTAAATATTAACTTATTTTTCCATACATGGTGACAATTATATACTTTTCTAACCACATACAACATGGTGTTCATAATTATTACAAAAATATCCTGATGAACAGATATTATTTATAATGTTACACAATACGTTAATTTCATTATCTTAACTGAAAGTAAATCAAAATAAAATTATTTTTTAGAAAGTAAGACATTTTAAAAATGGTTTTTTCTTAAAAAATCTCATTGCTTATTTTGTCAAAATCTGTAAAATAAATCAGAAAATATCGCTTTGAGATGGTTCCAGATATTTTCCAGTGTCCCAAAAGCTAGTTGTGACCATATTATTACATTCTGCTCTGTAGAATGCCAGCAAAAGTAATGTGAGTCACTTCTAGGTCTTGCCTTGACACATGTGAACATGAGTCCCTTGATTCCTTTGCCCCTTCCAGCTGGCTTGAAGAAGCTGTCAGCTTGGACCTAAACATGGAGACTGCAGGTTGAGCATAGGAAAGATGCTAGGACATTTAGGCTTGCATGTGTGCAAACGTGTGTGTCTGTGTGTGCGTATGTGAGTGAGAGAGAGAGAAAGAGAGAGAAAGAGAGAGAGAAAGAAAGAGAGACTGACTTCTATTTTGTTTAAGCCACTTTAATTTTGAGTTTCTTTGTTAGATCAGCCTAGCCTGTGCTCTAATTAATACTACAAACAAAAATACAAGCTTGAATAAAGATACAATCAAAATTGTGGACTTTCAGAAAAGATAGAAAAGATACAAACAAAAACAATCACGTTAACCCTGATGGAACTTCAATTTTTTTATTTCCAATATTTAAAAAAAATCAATGGACCTTATTAAAATTGTCAACTCTTCTAACTTCTAATACTTCCTCTCAATATCTGCTCTCTGAATGTTATTGTAAAACACTGAATGACCTTTTAGGTTATTTATGATGTAAAATGAACTATCCTTAAAATTGTAATCTTTTAACTGTCAGCAAATCCTTGCAAAGTTCAACAGATTCATAAATAATGGAAGTTAATATTCTGCTACAATATTTATGAAAATTTTAAGGCAAGACATATAGATTTAAAAATAAAAACACAATATTTTTGCATTAGCAATTCAGATCAATATAGATCATATTTCTAAAGCTAAAGTTTTTAAAGCGCTATTTCTATTTTCATCTCTCTCTAAGGGAAAAGTATTTTCTATCATTTTATATAAATTCACGGAGTCTTAGTTCAGAATTTTTCAACACAGAACATTAAAACTCAGGAGATATAACTGTTAACATCAGAATGACTAGGGTACTCTTCTCAGAGGTTTCCTGTGTCAGACTTGCCTTGAGCAATAACTAAGGACACTAGCAATAACGCAGGGGTCTCTAATTCCCAAACCTCTGCTGGAAAATATCCCAGATATGTCTAAGTTCCCCAGATTGCCTTCCTTCTCCTGTTGAAAGCCAGACTAGAGTTGCCAGACTTAGCAAATAAAATATGGAACACCTAGTTCAATTTGAATTTCAGATAAACAACAAATAAATTTTTAGTATAAGTATGTCCCATACATGTAACATTCGGAATATACTTATACTTTAAAAATTGTTCATTGTTTATCTGAAATTCAAATTTAACTGGGCATTCTGTATTTTATCTGGCAACTCTAAATAAAGACAGCATAGATGGATGAATATAGCAATGAAACACAGTAAATTAGCAAAGCAGGGGTCTCAAATTCTAGAATTTTATGGTCAAGGCATACATATGAGAAAAGGGGTAGGTAGCCAGGAAGCATCTATTTGCAAAAATTGATTTACATGAGGGGGGAGGGAGGGACGCACACACAGAGAGGAAGGACAGGGAAAAGAAGAAGGAAGAAGAGAGGAGGAGGGGAGAGGAGTACGGCATCTGTCACTTGTCACCTGTCTAATTCCCAGGCCTAGCCCCAGGAACTCACTCTGAGCCATTTTATACAGATAGACTGTAGCCTCCAGGCTGAAAGAGAAATTCTACAAGTCACAGGGTAAAGGCCCCGCACTGCATTTGGTATCCAGGTAACAGGTAACACTGGGTAACCATGTGATCTAGATGGGAGGGATAGAAGCCTCCCCCATTTCTAATCTTGGAGACTTGGAGACTTCAGAGGTGGCCCTTTGAGAGCGCTGGATGACCCTCAATGACCACGCTTGGAGCACTTTCTCTGACTCTATCCACAGCAGACGCACAGCAGAGACTCCCAGGGTGGTTACAGTGATCAAAAGGACCAGAGAGGGAAAGAAGGACATGGTAGATTTGGCATCATCTTTAGCCAACAGAATTGCTCTTAAGCACAAGGAAGATACATGCCAGATATGTCCAGAAATAACCAGATTAGAAGTAGCCGAGCACCAGAGGGCTATCCATGACCAAGTGAAGGCAAGAGCCAGAGAAACATGGGCATGCCCACTGGAATGACCCATGTGTACACACAGACAGGGAGGCCCAGCAGCATGAACTACAGTGCATAATTAATGACAGGGCTGTCCTTCTCAGCTCTATTCCCAACCTCCGCCACATGAAAAACTAATTGAGATTTCCCTATGCAAGAGTTTACTCTTAGCAACAACTTTTTCTTCTGTAACTATCCTTTCTCCAAAGAGTAAACAATTTTATGAGTAGGGGTTCTCAACTCCCATGCCCCCAACAAATTCAAGTTATCAAGAAAGTATTCAGAAATGAATTTATACATTCTAGAATTTTATGTCAAGTGAACTTTTAGCTAAGAAATTTATTCTACTATCCTTCATTTGGTTGTCTTTTATCTCCTGAGAAACTCTTAGTTGTTCTCAAAAACTGCCCCTGGAACTAGACGCTGACACTGAGTGCCTTGGCTCTTCTGTGAAGCCTCTCGCCACTGGAGGCACTGCTGTCAGACACTAGGGCCACAGTCCATTCCTTCTTGTTTTAATGTCTCCATCCTGTTGTCCCAAGGGCATGCCAGAAGGCCTACAAGCTCTTTGCATCTGTTCTCCCAGGAGGCCTAGAGACTCTAAACCATAAAACTCCTAAAAGTAAACACAAGCAGTAAATTCTTTGACATTTCTCTTAGTAATATTTTTTTGGATAAATCTCCTAAGGCAAGAGAAACAAAAGAAAAAGATAAACAAATGGGACTACATCAAACTAAAAAGGTTTTGCACAGCAAAGGAAACCATCAACAAAATGAAAAGACAACCTACCAAACGTGAGAAGATATTCACCAATGATACATCTGAAAGGGGTTGATATCTAAAAATACATAAAGAACTCATATAATTTAACCCCCAAAAAACAAACAATCCAATTTAAAAATGGGCAGACAACCTGAACAGACATTTCTCCAAGAGGACATCTGGATGGCCAATAGAAATATGCAAAGATGCTCAACATCACTAATCATCAGAGAAATGCAAATTAAAACTACAATGAGATCATCTCACACCTGTCAGAAGGGCTATCGTCAATAAATCAACAACAACAAGTGCTGGTGGGGATGTGGAGAAAAAGAACCTGCATGCACTGTTGGTGGGATTAGAAATTAGTGCAGCCACTGTGGAGAACAGTACGAAGTTTCCTCAAAAAATTAAAAATAGAACTACCTTATGACTCAGCAATTCCACTTCGGGGTAGTCATCTGAAAAAATCAAAAACACTAATTCAAAAAGATATATGCATCTTTATATTCATTGCAGCATTATTTACAATAGCCAAGATATAGAAGCAACCTAAGTGTCCGTCAATAGGTGACTGGATAAAGAAGAGTGGTACATACATACAATGGAATATTACTCAACCATAAAAAAAATGATATCTTTCCACCTTTATTTTCACTCTTTTAAGTAAATAAATGAAAAAACAAAAAGAAATTCTAACACTTTAGGGTTCTCAAAAGCCTAAATAAAAGATTTAGGATTTTGGAAATGGCAGACATATCAAGAGGTTCTCTTGCCTTCAGAAAGATATCTAAATGAAAAAGATTAATTAGGAATATCAGTAATATCCTTAGATTACAGGTGAGGTGATTGAGGTTCGGAGAATTTGAGTGAATTGCCTAAAGTTGAGTGGTGTCAAGTAGCCGAAGAGGAACTGGAACAATGTCACCTGCCTTCCAGTTTCATTCTGTCTGTATTAAACCCCAGTATCTTATTTAAGAGTTTTACATGACCAACATTTCAGAAGTGAGGTCTAAGCCACAAACATCAGTTTGTACAGTGTAAAGAAAAAGCTAGTGCATAACAATTCATGATTATTAGGAGAAACTCACTGTTTAAAACCATCCCAAAATGTGCTCTTGGAAGGGAGACAAGTCTTAGAGACACATTTAAGGATTTGCTAGCCCAAAGGCAGCCAGGCCAGGGCCTCCCGGAAGAGTAGGAACACGTGCCATCTCTCTTGCCTGCTGTCTCTCTTTGATTCCATCTCCTCAGAGCTGGTGAATATGTTAGATGGGCCTTTTATTATATAGCAGTAAGATTCCAGGTTCCGGTTCTGGCTGAAGAAGAAAAATCTCCTTGGTCCTCTAGCCTAACCTACCAAGTCCAGCCTCAATTACCAGGCTCTCTCCTAGCATGGTAAGCAAACACTTCCTTGTTCTATTTTACAGTGTTTGCATACCCCTTTGGAAACTTGGAGGGAAAGAGTGCCTGAAATCCTGGCAGGAGTCAAGCATTACTGTGTTTCTAAACATAATACCATCTTCTCACTAACCAAAGTCATCATAACTGGTAAAAAGGGTTAATTCTGGGAGATAGCACACTATGAGAGAGCAGAGCTGGACAGGAGCCAGTAGTAAGTACCACTGAGCCCCAAAGGGACAGCATTCAGGGCATGGGGTTTGCAGGGACTCTACCAGAGCGAGCAGAAACAAGAGGCAAGAAGGGAGTGCTGAAAGGCAACTGAGCAGATATCAACACCCAACTTTGCCTACTCATGTTTCTAGCAGTGGCAACCACCCCATGAGTCTACAAATTTTATTGAGCAAAAGCTATTATGAAACAGATTTCTAAAAGACTTAGAGAACTAATATTCTAGAATCACTAATCTTACCCTGGATAATGAATAACACACAGCAAGACTTCCAAAGTACCTACTGTAACGTGCCACACAGTGGACTTTTTATTTAAGATTTGTTGAATGAATCAATGGTTTCTCTTTCATTGTCCCTTTTGGTCAGAAAGGGACAATGTTCACTGATGTTTGTGGCTTAGACCTCACTTCTGAAATGTTGGTCATGTAAAACTCTTAAATAAGATACTGGGGTTTAATACAGAGAGAATGAAACTGGAAGGCAGGTGACATTGTTCCAGTTTTGCTTTAAAAAGCTACCAATATAGCCAATGTTTATGAGGTTGCTAAAAAATATGTTAAAATCTTCCCAACTTTTTAGTAAAAGGTGTTCAAATATTATAGTTTTGCTTTATCATTGCAACTATGGAGAATAAGACTTTTGGGGGGGCAGGGGGAGGTTAATGCATAGGCAAGGAAGTAAAGTCTCAGAATTTTTATTGAAAACATCACTGGAAAACTCTAAGAAAATTGATGCTTCTCATTTAGGAAAAATCAATTTCCAAAGATAACATCATTTCAAATAGGTCCTTTAGGGGAGCGTTGAAATGCAAAAGGAAATGAAATAATGATATACTCATTATCTAGGTGCTAGGGAAGCCCTGAAAGGCTTGTTAGTTTCCCTGTAAACCATGCCCTTTCTCTAGTCAATTGCAATTGAAAAATGAGTAGCATGGTCAATCAAGCTTAGATTTTTGGGTGTTATTTTATAGAAAATTTATAGGATAATGCCCCCTCAGGCTTATGTGTACATTTTTAATTACAATACTTAATTTTATGTATACTACTTTAAGGAGTTAATATTACAATTCATGCAAATTCTTAAATATGGCACAAAATAAAGGGAAAATAATAATGACAGCGTGAGAGGGTACTGTAGCGACTGACCTAGATCACTTTCACCCCAGCCCTAAATCTCTTTCCCCATGCCCTTCTCTTATATTTCCTTGCTTTCCTTTGAACGATCCTGGTCCTCTCCATGCGGTGCATGTCACTGTCAATCACTGTGCATGTCACTGTCAATCACCATCTATAACCCCCCACCACAAGGGTGGGCAGGTGACTCATGCTGGCCAATCACAGCCTTCACTGAGAATGAACTGGTAATCAGGGATGGCGGAACTCATGCGTTATTTAAGCTCGTGGACCTTTCCAGTATTTGTTAGCTAGTAAATTCCACTCCCTAAACTGTTCCTTTTGTTTAAACCAGTGTGAA
>NW_011888997.1:1188735-1211725 GCF_000151845.1 Pteropus vampyrus | reverse complement strand
ATTGTAGTCTTCTATTTAGATAAAAGGGGTTTTTTTTTTCAATTTTACTCTTTTCTTTCTTATTTCATAAACCACAAACAACAGATCAATAAACCCCAAAAACTAAAGAGAAAAGCAAATAGCTTTTCACCTATTATATTGGTTTTTATCTGTCACTCAGAGTCACCTACAAAACCATTTATCTTATTACTGTGATTCTCTACTTTCTCTGGCTTACTGGGGCTCTTTCCCAATTGTCTTAGCTTGCAAGAATTAGCAAGGACTTATATGGGAGGCTGTGTTTAGCTACTGAAAGCCATGTTCACCACTACCATAAGTCTTTGTTTTCCCCACCATAACAACCCCAAAAGGTCCTTCAGGGTCCAGTCAAGCAGTCTGGAAAATATCTAACCTGCTAACTAGATAATATCTAGTTAAATATCTAACAAGAGTGCTTAACCATGTGATTCAGATTATCATCATAGGGGAGTATATAAAGTTCTCTTAAGAAGTTTATATTGCTCTAACATTTTAATATTCAAGGCATCAATTAAGAAATTGTTTTCAAACCTGCCCATTTTACAATCCTTTCTTGATTGCAGATTCCTCTGTGTCTGGAGCATATCTGTATAAGGGCTTTGCAATCTCTCTCTGAGAGGTGTTCTGAAAATATTGCTTACTATATTATGTTATTACATAATTACACAGATTTAGATAGAATATTTTTACATAGAGTGTTTATATCATTATCTTGGTTGCTATGATCCTTGCTGGTGAATGGTAAAAAGCATATCAAGATAACACAAGATAATATAAAAAACCTTGCTGAAGTAGAAATGAGAAATATTTTGTGCTGG
Source organism: Pteropus vampyrus (assembly GCF_000151845.1). Lineage (NCBI taxonomy): Eukaryota > Metazoa > Chordata > Mammalia > Chiroptera > Pteropodidae > Pteropus > Pteropus vampyrus. Next base: position 1,210,889 of record NW_011888997.1, on the reverse strand, counting down.
CCCTCCAATTAAAAACACAAATATTAGTCTATCTGGAAAAAAGCCTCCATACCCTAAGAAGGACGTTGATTGGTACATATTGAGAGAACTACAGGAAAGCAGAAACGAAAATGAACTTAATGACAATAAAAATGTCTACTATGTACAGAAGAGTATATCTCTACCCACAGCAATAAAAACCTGAAATTAGCAGAAATTTTTACCTTGATGTAACACATCATAAAGCTCTGAGTATCCATTTGTCCATTTCCAACTTAAGCAAGATACAAAGACAAATGCCTGCATTTTTTTTTTTACTTACTACAAATTTCTACTCACTGGTTTTTCTCTTTTTAAAAATGTTCTGTTTTGACTGATATTAGCAGCCATTGTTTCTTTAACACTGTGTTTAGAGGCATATTGGATTTTCTGCTGTTGCTGCAATTTCCATCTTTAGGTGGGAGTTTCGAACCATGCTGACAACTAGTATCCAAACACCATTTTTAGTCACAGTTGGCTAACATAATGTCTTATAGTCAAGGTGGTAATTTTTATGCAGAGCCTCAGAGAATTATATGATGAATGATGTGTTCAAAACATACAGCACAAGCACAAATAATAATAGTACAAGAGTACCCTAAAGTTTTAAGGTTTGAGTTAAAAGTAGGCAGCTTTTAATCAATGTGGTGAGCAGAACAACAATCTAGAAAACAAAAGCCACAACCAGCCAGGATCCGTATACAGTATTTGCCAATCTTTATGTAAGAAAAGCAACGTAATGTGGGATATAGGAACTAAACAAGTAGATCAAAGCAGTAGGTACATTATATATAATGATTAAAATATTTCTTTGAGAAATTGTACATCAGTCACTCATCCCAGAAGATAAATGTGAACATTTTCTCTGTAAGCATTTTTTCCTGCAAAAATTAAATATAGTTATATCTCACTTTATTAAATTATCAAAATGATATATACTTAGACCACAGTATTCAGCACCACGCAGCATTGCTTTGACTGAGTTATGCTTCAATGATGCCTGAAGTTTCATGAAATATTGTTATAAGAAACAGTCAAAAGAAATTTGTCTTTGAATTTGCTATTTGAAAAATAGTTAGGTAGGTTATCAAATATATCACTCAAAGTCTCCTATAAAAAGAAGCCCCTTGGGCAAAATTTATTCTAGAAAATGCTGCCAAGAAAGAATTTTATCTTTTCTAAGACCTGTGCTTCTCACTTTTAAATTAGAAAAAACATGTAGCTTATGGTATTTCCTCTTTTGCACTGACAGCCAGGAATCTCACAAGTAAGTATGAAGTTCAGTATGGCAATAAATTAACCCATATGGAATCATTTTGCATTCTTCATTTTTCCATAGTACTGATTTTCTATCTCTATTTTATAATCTTTTCATTAACATTGTAAAAGCTACTTCAAATTCTTTTTGGGAAAGGATTGTTACTAGTAAATTCTACTGGTTATCAGTAAATATTATAAAATCTACTTCAAATCCTTTCTGGGAAAGGATTGTTATTAGTAAATTCATTTGGTTATCAGTAAATATGGGAAAGGCTACTTCTAATTCTTTTGAGGATAGAATTGGAATCAGTAAATTCAATTATGCAGAGAGCACTTATACAACAATAGTAACTCTCTAAGATTTAGTTGATAATCAAAAAAGTAAAATAAAAGGACTTTAAACAGTTTGAATATAGTTACAAAAGCTTTGCACCAAAGATCATACATATTGCACCAGGCGAATATCTCTGTCCTTCATTTGAAGCTTGTTTTAACTTCATTTAGAAAGAATTCTAACCAATTGTTATTGTGTTCCTTGGGGCATAGAAAGTATAAAGCAGGAGTGAGAAACTGCTAGTAGTTAATTTGCAATTAACAGTAAGGGAAGAGGGAAGACAACTAAAATGCAGTCAAAAGAAGTGAAACCCTTGCTAATCCAGAGCCATTTCATGAGTTTCTCAAAGTGTGATCCTGAAGCATTTTCATTAGAATCGCATGAGAATTTGTTTAAAAAAATAAGATCTGGAGCCCCATAAAAATCCGAATATTTGGAGGTATACGAGTATACAAGATTCATAAGCATATCAGGTGATTCTTTCATAAAGGGCAGTTTGAGACTCACCTGTGTTGACCCTGACACCTGTATATAACTCAGTAAGCCTTTAGGGCCTGACCATACACTAAGCCCAGAAATATCAAAGATTATTTCAGAACCCTCCTCTTTTGGAAAGTGGGAAAGTAGATGATCAATTTTAGAAAAATTATCCTTTAAAATTGTTAACATGCAAATATTTTAGTGTTTTGTTATCTTCAAAAGTAATTATAAGTACATCCAATAATTGAAGAATTATGACGTTAAGAACTGTGTAGGGGGATTGGGTCAAGATGGCATAGAAGGCAGATGCTGTGCTCGCCACTTTTCACAACCACTACAAAACTACAGAGAAACCATCACTAGGAGTCACCTGAGATCTGGCTGAACAGAAGTTCTACAACTGGGGACATACATGAGCAGTCACCTTGAGACTGGTAGGAGGAGCAGAGATACAAAACAGGCCAAGAGGCCGTCAAGAATCAGGATGGTAACTTGGCTGCAGAGGTCTCCCAACCCGAGAGGAGTGAGGGGTCCTGGCTCCACACTGGGCTCCCCAGCCCAGGGTTCCAGTGCCGAAAATAGAAGTCCCCACAACCTCTGGCTGTGAAAACTAGTAGAGATTGTGGGTAAGTGAGACAAAAGGCTGAAGGAGTCGCAAATGTTCCTCTTAAAGGGTCCACGTCCAGACTGACTTGCTGACAGACTCACTCACTCTGATCTCCAGCACTGGGACAGTTGCTCGAGGAGTATCAGGGACATATGGGGAGGAACTGAATTGTCTGGCTTTAGAACAAGAGCTGGAGGGGCAGCTTTCTCCTGGACAGAAGTGCTGGCAGGTCCATTATTCTTTTGTTGAGTCCTCACCACTCTCAGAATGCACAGGCAGGGTGACCAACATATCTGAGTCTCCATCAAGCTGGTTAACACAGATCACTCCACCTAGGTGATTCCAAGACTCCACCTCTCCCAAATTGCAGGCCCACCCAAGCTGCCTCAGTGGTTTTTCCAAATAAATGACCTGTCTTGGTTCACGTTGTGGACTATCTTAAAATCTCTCAGAGGCTCACAAAACCCAAAGAAGCAGCATCTTGCCTCAGAGTGCCCTGCATCTCTTGCTGAGCAGCCCCAAACTCCCCACTAGTGGCAGCCAGCCTTGGTTCCTGGCTTGGCCTCTCCAGGCACCTATAAGCCCAGCACGGGTGGTAGCTATCTGTGAATTGCTTGGTGACTCATATCAGATGACTCCAGAAGTGCACAGGCTGCAGCTGAACTTGGCCTGCAGCTGGATCCCTCCCAGCTATAGGAGGTCCTTGGGCCAGCACATCTGGTGGCCTGTTTCAACTAGAGCTGGAGCACCACCTAGGGCTGCATCTGAGAAAGGCTCACCCAAAGGAAACCAGGCAGGCACCAGAGCCCTGCTAAAGTGAATCCTGCACCATAAGCTCAGCCCCTCACCAGCCAATCCTCACAAATAACTGAACCGTACAAGAGTCAAACCCTCCCATCAATGTGCAAACAGCAACCAAGGCTCTACTATAACAGGACGGCACACACAACCCACACAAGGGACACATCTTGAGCACCTGGCTCAGGTGACCAGAAAAGACTGTACCACTGGGCCCCACAGGACACCTATTACAGAAAGCCACTCTACTAAGACTGGGAGACTTAGGAGCCCTACCTAACACATAGAAACAGACACAGGGAGGCAGCCAAGATGAGGAGACAAAGAAATGTGACTCACATGAAAGAACAGAACAAAGCTCCAGAAAAAGAACTCAACAAAATGGAGACAAGCAATCTATCAGATGAAGAGTTCAAACCACTGGTTATAAGGATGCTCAATGAACTTAGGGGAAGAGTAGATGAATTCAGTGAGAATATTAACAAGGAGATAGAAAACATAAAAATGGAGATGGAAAAATAAAAAAGAAACCAGTCAGAAATGAAGAATACAATATCTGAAATGAAGAATACATTAGACGGAATCAACAGATTGGATGAAGCGGAGGATCAAATCAGCAATTTAGAGGATGGCATAGTGTAGGACACTCAATCAAAGCAGCAATCAAAAAAAGAATCCAAAAACATGAGGATAGTTTAAGGGGCCTCTGGGACAATACCTAGTGTAACAACACTTGATTCACAGGGGTATTAGAAGGAAAGAAGAAAGAGAGCAAGGAATTGAAAACCTATTTGAAGAAATAATGACAGAAAACTTCTCTAACCTGATGAAAGAAATAGACATACAACCCCAAGAAGTTCAGAGAGTTTCAAACAAGATGAACCCAAAGAAGCCCATACCAAGACCCATCATAATTAAAATACTAAAGGTTAAAGACAAAGAGAGAATCTTAAAAGCAGCAAGAGAAAAGCAATTCGTTACCTACAAGGGTGCTCCCATAAGACTGTCAGTTGACTTCTCAACAGAAATTTTGCAGGTCAGAAGGGATTGGCACAAAATATTCAAAGTAATGAAAACCCAGGACCTACAACCAAGATTACCCAATAAAGCTATCATTTAGAATCAAAAGACAAATAATGAGATTCCCAGACAAGAAAAAGCTAAAGGAGTTCATCACCACCAAGCCAGTATTACAGGAAATGTTAAAGGGACTTCTTTAAGAAGAAAAAAATATGTATCAAAAATATGAATAATAAAATGACAATAACTACATATCAATGAGTACTTCAAATGAAAAATTAAGTGCTCCAATCAAAAGGTAGGATAGTCGAATGAATAAGAAAACAAGACTCTTACATAGGCTTCCTACAAGAGATTCACTTCAGATCAAAAGATACACACAATCGGAAAGAGATGGAAAAAGATATTTCATGAAAATGGAAATGAAAATAAAATCTGGGGTAGCAACACTTATACTAGACAAAATAGACATTAAAACAAAGCCTAAAAGATAAAGAAGGACCCGGTAATCCCACTTCTGGGGATTTTTCCGAAGAAACTCAAAATACTACTTTGAAGGGACAAGTACAACCACACGTTCCCTGCTGTTATTTACAATAGCTAAGATATGGAGGCAACCTGAATGTCCATCAGTGGATGAACGGATGAAAAAGAAGGGGTACACATATACAATGGACTATTACTCAGCCATAAAAATAAACAAATAAATGAATGAAATCTTGCCATCTGAAACATGGACGGACCTAGAAGGTATGGTGCTGACTGGAGTAAGACAGACAGAGAAAGACAAATGACACATGATTTCACTTACATGTGGAATCTAAACAACAAAAGAAACAAATAAAAACAAATTCATTTTGAGAGCTACCAGATGGGAGTGGGGTTGGGAGGTGGGTGAAAAGGGGGAAGAGATTAAGAAGCATAAATTGGTAGTTACAAAATAGTCATGGAGATGTGAAGTATAGTATAAGGAATAAGTCAATAATATTGTAATAACTAGGTATGGTGTCAGATGGGTACTAGATTTATCAGTTGATCACTTTGTAGGTTATATAAATGTCTAATCACTATCTTGTAAACCCGAAACTAATATAATATTGTATGCCAACTATAATTGAAAAATAAAAAATGTTAAAAAAAAAAAAAAAGAACTGTGTTGGGCCTGAGGTTTTACCCTAATTGCCAGCTGATAAGTTTGCCTACAGTTTCATTCTGGCAGAAGTCTGGAGACTCCTGGGTCAGAGACAAAGGACTTTATTAATCACAGCAGAGCAAGAAGCACAAGCTTCTTATTTGTGTCAGTTCCCTTCCACCCCAAGTCCTTTAAGAGGGGCCCAGGTGAGTTTGCATCACAGCTAAGAAAACCCAAGTACAGAAATCCCCAATCTTTTATGAGAGTAAACAAAACAGCCTGAACTTTGCTTTGGAAGGAGGCATTGTCCTCATTACACTGGACAGTAAACAAACCTGCTTTCTGCTCCAGAGGGAGACATTATCTCTATCTTACAAGACTGTTTACTACACAAATATCCTTACAACGGTAACCTGGAATAAAAACTGTCAGTATCCCTGCTTACAAAATGTGCAGAAACAAGACCATGGAGAAATATCTCCCAGTAGAGATTTCTCTCTTTGGGCTCTGTAATGCCATGTGTCTCCCTTTTAAAATACAAGCATTTGTCATCACTTGGACAAGGAAATGTTTCCTTCTCCCCCTATATCACTCATTGCTCTTCTCCATTGTCATCGCTGGTCCTTCCTCTTCTCCCAGACCTCTAAACATTGGAGTGCTCCATGCCTTAATACTTTTCTTCTCTGCCTTCAGTCTCCCTGTCAGCAATCTCATCCAATTTCATTGCTTAAATAGCTTTTATATTGTCAACAACTCCCAAATTTGTTTCTCTGTCCTCTGAATTCCGAACCTATCTACTTGACTGCACACTCAATATTTCCTCTTGGATGTCTAATATATACACAAACTTTAGATACACATTCTACCTGTGGTCTAATATAGACCTCAGTACAGTTGTTGAGCAATTCTATCCTTCCAGTTGCTCAGGCCAAATATCTTGGAGCCATCCTTGACACTTTCTCTCATGGCCACATTCCATTTGTCAGCACATACTGTGGGCTTTTTCTTTAGAGTAGATCTCACCACCTCCACTGATTCCTCTTTGATCTGATCTACCATCATTTCTCTCCATGATTACTGAAATAGGCCCCTACTGGTCTCCCTTCTACCACCTTAGGTTAGGTTCCCCAATCTCCTCCCAACACATATACATACACATAGTCTATTTTAAAAGTAAGATCATTTCACCCCTCTGCACAAAAGCCTCAAATGAATTCATGAGAGCTATTTCACCCCCTTTATCTCTCTGGCCTCTTCTGCTATCACTCTCTCCCTCCTGTTGCTTAAACAATCTTAGACTCACACTGTATTAATTTCCTATTGCCACTGTAACAAAGGACCACAAACTTAGTTAAACAACACAAATTTATTCTTTTATAGTCTAGAGGTCAGGAATCTAAAATCAGTTTCACTGGGCTACAGCCAAGGTGTCAGAAGGGCTGGTTCCTCTCTGGAGGGTCTGAGGGGAGAGTCCATTCCCTTGCCTTTTTCAGCTCCTGGTGGCCACCTACATTTCTTGGCTTGTGGCTCCTTCCTCCACCTTCAAAGTACATCACTCCAACCTCTGCTTCCATCATCACATCTCCCTCTCCTCTGACTCTCATTCCTCCTGTGTCCCTCTTATAACAAGACTTGTGATTACACTGGGTCCATTTGAATACTCTAGGTAATCTCCCTATCTCAACATCCTTAATCACTCTGCAAAGTCTCATCTGCCTATAACATTCACAGGTTCTGGGAATTAGAACTCTAACATATTTAGCGGTGGGGGCATTATTCGGCCTACCACACCCACCTCGGGGACTTTCTCTCTGCATGTAATGCTCGTCTTCTAAATATCCACATGGCTGATCCCCTCAACCCCTTCAAGTTTTCTCTCAGGTGTCATCTTCTCAATAAAGCCAACCTTGACTACCCTATTTAAAATGGCAACAATCAGTAAATCCTCACCCCTGTATTCCTGATTCCTTTTACTACCCCCTCATGGTACCTGCGCTAACTTTTTCTTGTAGCACTTCAACTTTCAACATACTGTGTAATTTACTTATTTACTCTCAGATTCCCTACACACTAGAATGTATGCTCTGCAAAGTTAGCCATTTTTGTCTGCTTTGTTCATGGATGTATTTTAAACACAAAAAAACAGTCCCTGGCACATATCAGAATTTCAATAAATGTTTGTTGAATAAGTAAATATGTCATAGGCCTCATAAACCTAGAATACCAAAAGGTCACATCTTTTAATATCAAATAATAACAGCTTAGGCTCCCACCAGTCTAAGTTTCGGAAATTAAATCCTTACCACATCTTGTTCAACCATAGGTGCCAATTCCTTCATGAGAAGTCTCCTTTGCTGGGCACATCTGTACCCCACTAGGACCACCATGATACTTCCACCCCTCCCTCCTAAGCACAGGAGAATCCTGTCCTCAATTCTCCACAGTTCAAAACCAGACCAACATCTGTAACAGAGACTTAGAATAACTAAGGGACAAACCAAACAGAGTGGCTTAAATTGCTACTGGAAGAGATCACTCTTCTTAGAACCTGAAAACACAAACTCAATTTTAGAATCTCTTGCCTGGTTCTCATACATAACTCCTCTAGGTAACAGACCAGCTTACCCCGTCCTCCACAGGGGAGGTTCAGAAACTCTGTTTGTACCCTACAGCCTAAGCAAAACTGTTACTTGACTCAAAAAAGAGTAGAAATCTAAAATTTGCCTCCAAGAATTTTTATTATTTCTCCGCCCCTGAATTGGCCTCTTCTCACAGGGATTTATAAGAAATACACCATCTCAAACCACTGGGGGTTAGTCTTGCCCTAAGAGTTGTAACAGAACAATCTGTTATAATTTAATAACTGCACGTTTTCTAGTTATTCAATTTTTAACAACATTCTTTATGTGGCTTCAACAGAGCAGTCCAAAATAAGCTTCGATAATCTCTGTCAAATCATTTTTAAGGTCCCATCTCCCAGTTTGAGGTGCCCATTTGCATCTTTTCTACTGTAACGGTGTCTGCCCTCTAATCTTTGGCAAATGCTTAGACAATGGGACAACGGCATGAGTGAGAGTACGCATTCAATCTCCACAAAAACGAACAATAATTTCCAGAGGTCTACAGTTAGAGTGGGGAAAAAAATCTCAAAAGAAAACAGGATATCCGATTTTCATGACTATTCAGAACTCTCACCATTTCCATGAAACATCTACTTCCGGTTACAGCATCACCTTTAGGCCTTCCCCAATTATAACAAGGGAGGGAAAAAAAGAACAGCTTTTGAAAGATGGCTTTCATTTGCATATCTAAAAGCCTTAGTCAAGAGATTTTTCCCCAAACAAAGGAGCAATTTACCTTCAAAGTTGAATTCAAATTGCCCTAGAAGGTTCTGAGGCTTTTAGACTGACAGGTTTTTTTAGTTTAAAGGAGGGGGAAAAGGTTGAGGTCCAGGCTACAGATATCCGGTTATATTAAAAAGTAATACCTTTTCAAGATATCAAAACAATGTTTCAAAATGCAAAAAATTTTGAAATAGCCAAATATTTCTAAAAGATTTTAACATGATTTTCTGCAGAACTCTGAGCACCTTATTTGATGAAATGGGTGCTCACAGAACAGCTGTCTCCAAAGGGGTATGCACCACACTCAGAAGTGACAAACTGAATAGGAAGGCCCAGAGGTGGAATGACTGCCTATGGGGAAAGTGTTCCTTTTTGAAGTGATGAATGTGTTCTAAAATTAGATAGTAGTAGTTGCACAACTTCGTGAATGTATTGAAAACCACTGAACTATATTATTTAAAAGGGTGAATTTTATGATATGTGAATGATATCTCAATAAAGCTGCTATAAAAAAATAAGGACTGTTTTCAGAGACAAGTCAAAATGAACCTCACTTCAATCTTATTGTAGATTTATGCATCTTTGAACTGGAAAGAATCTTAGCATTTTATTTTCATTTGTGTTTGAAAATAGACAACCAGTAAAGTATCTTACTTTGACTAATGAAATGCATTATAAGAATTGTCCTAACCGTCCTGTGAAGATCAGCTAATATGAGCCAAAATGCTTTGGAAAGAACTGGCCCTATAAATATAGGATATGATATTGTTGTTATTGTTTACAGTGTTGAAGGCCATAAAGAGAAGAAATCTGTACTTCTTCTTTTTGGCCCCTTTTACTAGCTTTCCATGCAACTTTAAATTCATCTCTTCTTCCCCTTCTAAGAGATGGAATATCACAATATTATATAAGAAGGCTTAAAAGCATATAGGAAAAGCCTTGCTCCCTGAAAGTCTTCACTCATCGAACTTGTTTCAAAAATCCACTTGCTTCTCCCTCTTTCATCCACTAAAGGGGCGGTGGGGGGTGGGGGGAAAGGGGATCAATGTTTTGTTTTTTAGTGCTTTCAAAGGCTATAGCTAAGTAGCTAAAAGCAGATGAGAGTGATATGGATATATATCTGCCTCCTGAACTATTGAATGAATATTAAAGCAGTAATCCAGACATCTTTTCTTACATGAGCTTTATTGGTAAAACAGAAACAGTGTAAGAAACTCTTCTGTTAAGGGTTTAAGAAAAATGCTACAATATTAGAAAAATCATTTAACATTAAAATTGAGAAGAAAATCTATGGAAACAGGCCTATGTGTTCCCAAAAGCAATGGAAGGAAAAAATGAGATCACAAAATTAAATACTCAGCTCCTAGGAAAAAACTATAACCTAGTAGTTTCTCACCATTCTAGTCAAGTTTTCATTAAGTGTTGGCGAATTTACTAAAGAAAAAAGCTTCATCAACGAGGTTTCTAACATATCACTCTAAAAGAAACTTTAAAATGGTGGTTAGTTTGCCTTATCCTGCCCCAAAATCTACTCCTTTGGGCTACATATCTAGCAAGAGCTCTTCAGAGCTGTTATAATATATTCACTTATCCTTTCTCTAATGTCTTCAGTCTGAGAGTAAAATAACAGAAAACCATATGCGTACAGTTGTAACCTTAATTCACTAGCCGACTTGCACACTCTGGAAAAAATAATCAAGCATTTTATGACCCCAACATAATGTAGCTACTGTATAGAAATTTTAATAATAACCACTATGGCTGAATACCACCATGTTTGCAAAAGGATAAGAGAATACCTCCCAAAGGAATAAATTCCTGAAATGATTCTTAAGGAAAATGTAGTTCTCTAAGACAAAACAAAAAAAAAATTTGAACTAAGCCCCTTGTACAAAAGAGGAAGGGAGGAAGCCAGAATCTTGAGGCAGAGGCCAAGTCATGCAGAACGTTTTTGGCTATGTGAAGTAGTTTGTACTTCGTGGTACAGAGAAGACATTGCAGGGCCATTGAAGCGTTTACCACTAGGGTAAATAATGTGTTAATTGCATAGGATCACCTTTTCTGAAAGTCCTATACATCTCAGCCAGACTTCATAAACTATTTTAAAGTGAGATATTTTTCACTAGAAACTTAGAATATATGACTATCAAATAATTATGCTGTAAACCATTGCTCTGTGGTTTATTACACTCATATCTGCTTGCTCTCTGTTTTATAGAGGCTGAATTGTTTTTGTCTTTGTTATTTCGTGTGCCTGTTTATGTTTAGCAGTCTAAAGTTACTCTCCATTACTGTATTTATAAAAATCAATTTGAGAGCTAATCATGATACACCAAATATACTGTTTGTTCCACAACAGATTATTTATTATGTTACAAACATTGTTTTTCATCCAAATAAATTTTAGCTAGATACAATTTACGGCTTTAAAATTTGGCCTTCTATAAACAGGAAGCCAGCTACTTAGGTAAACAAACAAATAAAAAAGCTTCTTCCTTAATATAAAGAGTAGGAAATTGATTACAATCTGGATATATGCTGGGAACCTTACCAATCTTGGTTCCCAGGTCAAGTGATGGTATTTGCTCAAAATTTATTTAGAAGAAAGTAAATCATCAACCACACCTTAAGGTATATTCTAGGATACTTTTAATGGCACTTAAACCATAGCAGGGCCTCAGCTCTAGTTTAAGAGTTTCTGATTATGTGAAAGTATTGCTAAGAGGATTATTCCAGAACCAACATTTTCATCATGTAAGTCATTCCCTTCATTGCAATGTTTTATTCTAAACTCCCAAATGCTTACAAAAGCTACCTTAAGGAAAAGAGAAATTTTTCAGAAACTCCTCTCATTTACAAGATAAAGCAAAGTCTAACTACACAATATACCATACCTGCATATTTTGGTTTTGTTTTGATCACAAAACAAAGAAGTCATAGTTTCACGACTTGAAAACACCTCAAAGATGAATTACCGTTAAAGTCACAGAAACAATCCACTCCTGACATTCTTTTAAACAGCATTCATTAGGTAATAAACTCGTTCATTTGCACTTGTTACTCACACAACTCTTATTCTTATCTCACTCTTCTGACATTGAGCTATAACATCTCATTGCAAATACAGGTATATTATATTAACAGTGTTTCACTGTAATTTTGAAGAACGTTCTAAGAAAAGACAAAGACCTCAGTATTTTCAGTGAAGAATACTGTTTGAGTAAAGCCTTTTATTCTAAACCCTTTTATAACTGAAAATCATTTTAGTCTCAATTAAGTCATAATTAGATTAAGTGTCAGAAAGAGTTCAACAAAATACCTGCCAGTGCTAAAAACACAGCATTTTAAAAACTCTCAACCTGATTCCTAGTCCTGATTACAAGACTTCCTATTATTTATAATTCAATGAAAATAAATTTTTTTCATCATATCCTGTTGCTATGTAGGTTATTGGTTTATACATGTGTTTATTGGATAGAAAATGCTTTTTTCTTCTTTACAGCATCTAGTCCACTGGGTAGATTTAAGAATAAAACTGGTCAATCAAACTGCACAGCTCAGAAGAAGAGCATACTGTGTTGTGGTTACAGAGTAACAGGCCCAACTGTGAAAGCAATGACTGCTTGGTTCTTTTGAAAGAGAATATTGAAGTGCCCATGAAGTGGATGACTCTACAGTCTCTTAACAGGGGACACTGCTGAGAAAGCAGAGTTCTGCCTGCCTTCTGCCTGGAAGGAAGAGTCCAAAGCAGTTGAAAAAAGGAAGAAGAGGTTCTTGTCAGAATCACAAGAAGACAGAAAGCTGAGGTCCACAAATTAGTTCTCATGCCCAACTAACTATTTGCAGTTGTTATTCCCCACTTCTAAACTGAATCAATACCAGCTAGCAAGAGATTTCAGGACGCAAGGTCTATTGCGGTCACATTCTGATTCTTTCCCTTCTATAAGCTATAAGTCCTTCTATAAGGACTATAAGCTTTCTTCCTAATACTCTTTTGATGTATTTAGTATAAAGGATACAGTATTGAAATCTATTAACTTTTGTCTGATTGCATTTTCCTCTTAAGCTTATGTCAGCATTGTATTTGAAATGTTAGGAATTTCTCATTTTTCTACAATATACATTGATTACTTTGATAATCAGGAAAAATAAACTAATAAAATAGAAATTATATCTGAGGCAATGGGGTTATCAAACTGTTTCTAGTTATTTAAACTGCTTATTACAGGAAATGCAGTGTTTTAGAACAAAATTCAACTGAGTAAATTGGAAGAATTATTTATTAAGCAATTCATGAATAGGGTAGCATCCCATCTAGCAACGAGAGGGGTTCTCAGGCGATTCTACAAAATGGAAGGTTTTTATAAGAGGAGGGGTGGGACAAGGAGCTGTTAACAAAAGAAAAGAAAGGATTATTGAAACCAGGATATTTGGGGAGTGGGGAGGTGGGGGGGACCAGCAAGGTTTTTATCATGCAGATTACCTCGCTAGCATTGATCAGGAAATTCCAGAGTTTAAATTTTCACTCCTGGAAGAAACTGAAACTGCAATTAGGTTAGTTATTAAATTTTGGTTTGGTACCATGGCTTAGCAAAAGTGACTCCCTTTTGGCCTGTTGTTTCTTTTTTAAACGAGGAAAGACATTCATCTTCTTTGCTATATTTTAAAATTTTCAACAAAACTTCATACTTTTTAAAAATACTTTCTGTCAATTATTTGGATTTCATTAAGACTGCATGATCCTTTTAAACGTTTTCTCTGAACAACCTAGACTGACCTTTTCCCCCAGAGCCTGAGCTTAATGAACATTTTCCTATCACAAAACTCTCAGACTTATTAAAAGGGCCCTTAAATACACAAGTTCATACTTCAGAGATAGTGATCCTACCCTCAGAGCTCCATATTCAGAACAAAATTACTTTGAATACACCAATTCTCAATATTTCAAGTACGTGAAGGGGAAACTGGTAATTATTGTCCTAAAGCAAAGTTAATGCTGTACCCAATTTAGACATGTATTCCCAATTCTACCCTAAATCTGTAATAAAGTAGCATTTAAATAAACAAAGAGTATTGATGATAAATATTTAAAATTTCAACTTCGGATATTAGTTAATGAGCTGTTTTCAGGAAGCTATGACATAGAGTTTTAAAGATTTAGCCAGCAAATAAATAATAGTAGAATTTTTTCATATCCATTGACCTAAGACCCCAGGTGCCTGATCCCTTATATAGGCTCCTACCATCCGATTTTAAAGTTAAGTTGTGATCTAGCCCTTTGACTGCCCTGGACTGTCTGCCGTGAAGAGACAAAGCAAGAGTTTATAGACAAGTCAGCCAGGATCCTCCTTGGGTGCCTTTCCTAGCCCAGAGCTGAGCAGTTACCTTTAAAGTGCCACCATATTAGTCTACCAAAGAACCTGTCAAAGCTGTTCTTCACAGTTGTGGCTCAAGGTTGGCACCAACCCAACATGACCAGCTACAGCTGCATTCAACTTTGCTCCAACAAAAAGCTGGCAAGTTAGGGCTTTGGAGAAGTTTCCTGCTTCACCGAAACACTTTTTGGCATTTGGGTATATTTCTTCAAAGTTATGAAAGCCCCACTGAATAGTTGTCTGGCAGTTATCAGAAGTGGGCAAGATGCAAAACATCACATGAAATTGTCTTTCTTATGTATTTCAAAGACTCAATCTGCTCCTTGCTTTTAATTAGCCTATTCTGACCCAATTAATGAACTTATTCATTCAAAATTGCATTTATTAATTCCAATATTCAATTTAAATCAGTCATCCAAGCTCAACAGGCAACTAATTTTCACCTCTGCCATAGGACATAGGGAAAAGCATGAACCTGGTTAAAACATATCTATATTTATGTCTTTTGTGAAGATTTTCTAGCATTAGGCCAGAGAGTCAACTGATTAGAACAAGGTGCTAATGAGGCCAAGATTGTGGATTCAATCTCTCCATGAGCCAATTAACTTCACTTAGACAAATCACCATTCCACAGATGCAGGTTAAACTCCTAAACCCAGACAACCATGTAAAAACATGCCAGCGAGCTCAAGATAATATTAAGAGAAAGAGTGTGGGTGGCTCAGGGCAAGTCACCATCATTACTTAGAGAAAAGAGGAAAATGGGTGGGTTATTCAACCAGTAATAAATATCCCATATCGGCACTGTGCAATGTAATCTACCAGGTGGATTAAAAAACAAAAAAACTAAGGTAGGTAGAGCATTTTACAATCTGCCATCCAATTTCAGGAGATGTCCTGCTTAACAAAGAAACAAAGTTTAATATAGTTATTCTTAACATCAGGGATACATTCTGAGAAATGTGTCATTAGTCAATTCTGTACAAACATTAGTCACTATACAAACATCAGAGAGCGTACTTGCACAAACCTAAATGGTATAGCCTGCTACACACCTAGGTATGTGGTGTTGCCTAATGTTCCTAGGCTATAAGCCTGGATAGCATGTTACTGTACTGAATATTACAGGCAATTTTAAGACAATGGTAAATACTTGTATACCTAAATATATGTAAACATAGGAAAGGTACAGTAAAAATGCAGTATAAAAGGTAAAAAAAAAAAAAATGGTACCCCTGCATAAGGCACTTCTAAATGGAGCTTGCAGGACTAGAAATTGCTCTAGGTGAATAATGAATGAGTGGTGAGTGAATGTGAAGGCCTAGGACATAACTATATACTACTGTAGATTTTATAAGCACTGTAAATTCAGGTTACACTAAATTTATTTTAAAATACTTTTCTATCTTCAATAATAAATTTACCTTAGCTTATTATAACTTGTTTATAAACCTTTTAAATATTTTTAACTTTTTAACTCTATTGCAATAAAACAGCTTAAAACACAGCATAAAGCTATACAAAACTTTTTTTCTTTATATCCTCATTCTATATTAATAGCTGTAATGCATTGTGCTAAAACATTATGAGAGCAAAATGTCACCAGGTAATAGGAATTTTTCAGCTCCATTATAATCTTACAGGACCACTGTTGTGTATGTGGTTGGTCTGTCATTGACCAAAACATTATGTGGCCCATGACTGTACTGAGGTTGAGACATTTAATAAGAAACTATAATATAAGCAAGAAGTAATTAGTAGGCCTAATAAGATATATGATAAGCATAATGAAATTTTAAAAGCTTCATTGTCTTAAAAAAAAAAAAACAAAAAAACAGAGTTCATGTTCAGTTAGTGCGATCAAAAGTGAATTTATAAAAAAAAGTAAAATTTGGTCAGGAGCTTAAAGGTAAAATTGAGAGAAACTTCTAGAATGATAAGTCAAAACTAGATAATAGAGGGCCACGAATACTAAATAAATAATTTAAACTTTATCTTCTAGGAAATAGGGAATTATTAGAATTTTTAAAATAGAGCCCAACGACCTGATTAGAACTCTGAGGGACTAAAACTAGTAGAGGCATGGGACACATTGAAGATTGGGATCTAGATAAAAGCAGTCAAAATGAAGCTTTCTTGATAGCTTGTAAGAATGGAAACACATTCAGGAAATACTAAGAAAATAGAAATAACCAGGATTTGGAAATGGATCAGAGGAAGAAATTACTGAAGGAAAGGAAATTAAAAATATATGAAGCTTCAAAATCCAGAGATAGGAAGAATGGTATTACCATAAACATAAATGAATAATAGAAATGAAAGGGTTGGAATTAGCCAGGAGGAATCAGGAAGGCAGATGATGAGGATTAATTTGTGTTTATATACACTGAGTTTGAGGTATTTGCAAAACACTCAGCTGGATTCATACAACAGGCTATTAGTTTTAAGAAGTCAGTAATATAACTAGACTTTGAGTCATAATCACACAGTAGAATATATAGATATCAAATTATAATGTGCACCTGAAAATTATATAATTGTATTAGCCAATATTACCCCAATACACTTAAAAAAAAGAAAGAAGTCAGTAATATCAAATGTTACAGAAGAATAAAGGAGAATAAAGAGACAGAAAAATGTATTTGATTTGGTAATAAGGAAACCTGAATAAATTTCCAATCTTCTTCCTTCTAGGCACATGGTGGGCTTATACTTTCTCAACTGACCCCTTTAATTTAGAGGGGGCCATGTGACTAGTTCTGGCCAATGAGTTTGAGCAAAAATGACATTTTCCCATTTCCAGGCCCAAAAATGTAATGTGCTATTGTAAAACCCTATAGCATTCTCTTTACCTTTGCCAAGGCAACCTGCAATGTTCCAAATTTGAACTGAGATCCATCAGCCTGGGTCTCAGAGTAAAGATATCACAGAGGAATACCCCCAGCTAACCCCCAATGTTGCAATGGTCATCAGTATAGCATGCATGAGAGGCAAACTTGTGTGGTTTTAAGTTGCTGAGATTTGGGATGAGATTGAGCCCATAATGGCTGATAGCACAAGATTTCTGGTAACCATCAAGAAAGCAGCTTCACCAAAGTGGTGAAGAAAAAGTCTGTCCTGCAAGGTGCTAAGTGATAGGATGGAAAAAAATGATGTATTCAGCAAGATTTTTTGTGTTAGTAAATCTGTCACGAATAGACAGAAAGAACTCAGTGACTTTGAAAGTAATACAAGAGAGAGAAATAGACTGTGAGAGCTTCCGTCGTTTTAATACAGGAAAGCAGTTCCTACAGAGAAAGAATATAGGAAGGGCAAAGATTAATAGAATAAGATTTCAAAAGGGTAAAAAGAGTCAAGGTAGAAAGAATCACACTCCTTCCTCTAAGACAGAAAAAATGAGAAGAAAGATTAGCTTTAAGGAATCTTAAGATGGGAAGGGAAAAAATTGACAGAGCTCATGTCAGATGGTTTCAACCAGTCAATAGTGTCATCTTCCTACACAAAGGCTGTCATATTTTAACATTACCCAGGATATTATCACTTCTCATGAAATACTAAATAAAGCAAAGTCTTTCATAAAATGCACCCTCCATTTAGTACAGAGGCTTCAGTGACACTATCTGGGGTCAACAATACAAACCAACGTGTCTGTACCCATCAGTGGCTTCAGTAGAATCTTCTAGACCGGTCTTACATTACAGTTTTGATTATTGACTCTGGCTGCTTAGCCTCTAAACCTGGCTCTGTGTTTCTTGTGAAGATTTTGTGAGCTATCTGAATCCTTAAATTAGCCAGTTATTTTCTAATGCACACATCTAAGAACTCTGATTGAATACATACACACATTCCCTGCCCTAGACAGGCTAATCGTCTCATCCTAAGAGCATACCAAGTTCTTAGGATGTTCTGAACACAGTGCTAAGCAAGATGAGAGACACAGGTGTCTAGGGCACACATTGTAATCTCTTCAGTAAACTTATGAAAATTAATATATTTTTTAAATTTGTGAAGAGCAGAAAACACTATATACCTAGTGTTAAGGTGTAAGTATAGAGGAGTGAATGATTATTCAGGTCTAAAAGTGTCATAAAAAAATCTCTGAAGCAGCAGACCTTGGCAATATACAAAATTTGAACAGAGACATAGGAAAATGGAGGAATTCCTAGTGATTAGAATGACCGTGGCTTGGAAGGCAGTCCAAGATGAGCTTGGCATGCTCTTAGGATGAGAAGATTAGCCTGTCTAGGGCAGAGTATGTTGTATGTATCCAATCAGAATTCTAGATGTGTGCATTAGAAAATAACTGGCTAATTTAAAGATTCAGATAGCTCACAAAATCTTCACAAGAAACACAGAGCCAGGTTTAGAGGCTAAGCAGCCAGAGTCAGTAATCAAAACTGTAATGTAAGACCGGTCTAGAAGATTCTACTGCAGCCACTGATGGGTACAGACACGTTGGTTTGTATTGTTGACCCCAGATAGTGTCACTGAAGCCTCTGGAAACTATGTGGGTGTTGCCACTGCTGCCACCTACCACTGTTCATTCTGCAAAGGCCCTGTCACTCTGTATGACTCGCTTATGGATCAAAGTCTGAGAGAAGTATATCCAAAGGAGAGAGCCTAGATCATGTGCTATGACACATGATGGCACTGCAATGGAGGCAGAATAAGTGATTATGTGGTATCGGCGCCTCTACATCAGCGGTGTACCTCTGCCTCAGAAGGCAGGGGATTCCCCATATATTAGAAGAGAGTTCCATTACTGGGTGGCCACAAGTCTACCATAATACCTATAACAAATAGAAATATGATCAAAATAATTCAGAGGACAGAAGAAATGAATATAGAGGACTTGAAATCCAGACAGAAGAATTTGACTCCCTATTGAAGGAAAATTGGAACTATTAAAGATTTCAGAGCAGAATAGAAATATGTATCACAAATAGAGTAGGTGATTTATAAAAATCTGTTGAATGAATAAACAACTACATCAATGATTAAGACTACAGAAATTGGAAAATGGATTAAAAAGTTTAGAGACCAAATGTTAGGCTACAGCAGTAATCAAACACAAGAGAATAACACCTTGAACCAAGGAAGTAGAAATAGAAATGGAGACAAAAGTGCCTATATAAAAAAATATTTTGAAGAAAAGATCAATAGGCCCTAGTGACTGAGTAAATTAATAAAAGAATAAACTATCTCCAAAATGACTGCAAAATTTTCAGCATAGGTCACTAAGAAAATTTAGATCAAACCAGATATGGATAAATTTTCATTTCAAAGACCTTAAACTTTCTTTTGCCATCTCCAATCTGCTATTAAGACCATCCAGTGAATTTTCCATTGAAAACTGAGTTCTAGAAGTTCTGAAATTTCCATTTGAAATTTCCATACTTCAAAATTCTCTGCTGAAATTTTCTATCTGCTCTTATTAAGATAATATTTTTCTTTTATTCTTTCAACATATTCATAATAGTCCATTTAAAATCTGCTAAATTCAACACATGGGCCATTTTAAAGTTGGCTTTTATTAAACTTTTTCTTGATTATGGACAACATTTTCCCAGGTTTTTTAAAAGTTTATAATAACTTGTTTTTTACCCTGGTATTGTGGATAAAGCATTGTTAAGACTGAATTGTTATGTTCCTTTGAAAAGCTATCTTGTTTTCATAGGCAGCTCAATTACTTGATGATTACCTTGAACCCTGTATGAAAACCTGTGTGCTTGGTTTTATTCTTCATTACAGAGGATCTGTGGAAAGCACAAGGTGTTTTCCAAGTCCCTCTAACTTGGCAGAATTCAACTTCCAAACTCTCTCTCCCTTGTCTATCTCATTAGGGCTTAGTCTTAGGCTTCATTAAGCCAGGTGTATTGTAAGCGTTTTATTCTAGTATGTAGTCCTTAGAGGCATTTCTGGTGTCTTAGCTAGACTTTAACGAATATTAATAAGATATTAAATAGATTTCTCACTATGGCTGGACTGGAATTCCAAAGTCCTGAGCACTGCTCACACTCTAGCATCTCTGTTCTACTCTCAATCCCATAGCTCCAAATCTCAGCTCTCTGGTAAGCCTTGAGTAGTCTCACCCAGTACATATGCAGCCCCCAGCCTTCAGCCAAGACTGGTGAGGAACCCCCATACAGACTTTTGAGGTTCCCCCCATGCACAGTTTTTTCCTCTCCAGTACTCACATATTCTGTTCGTGCTATCTTAAACTCTAGTCTCTGTCTTTTCAGAAAAGCATGACCACTGTGGATTGTAGCAACCTGCGCTATGATTAGGAAATGTTTCAAAGGCAGACATCTAAGTCAGTCATGGGACTCATTTTGTGAGTGTCCCTTCCTTCAGAGAGCACAGTCTTGCACTGCCTGTTGTCCAAAGCCTAAAAAGCATTGGCACATATATCTTGTCCAGTTTCGCAGTTGTTTATGGCATGAGGCTAGCCTTGTACCAGTAACTTCATCATAGCCAGAGGCAGAAGACTGAAGACATTAACCATAATGGGATGCTGAAATAACAAAGTGAAAATTTAATAGACTTCTGATACCTGCTTTGTCTCAGACCCTTATTATGAGGCCGGCTATCCACATTCATTCCTCAGGAAGACCATAAGTGCTGGCTTCAGTCGAGCTCCTCTCTCTGGCATTTGTCCAGACTGCTTGCCAGTTTGACATTTAAGCTCTCTCATCAACCCTTCAAATTCATTCTTATGGCTTTGGGGTGGGAGGCTGGTTTCTTTTCCTAGCTGTGAATTTTTGCCAGCCTTAAAATTAGGATCTGTTATATTGACTGAATTTAAAGAGAAACTTCTTCCCTTCTCTCTACTTGTCACTGGCTTCTCCACATAGGGGAAAAAATGACGTAACTAGTGGCTTAGACTGAGAGAGGAGTAGTTCTAAGTAGGTGGCCTATCCTCTGTGCTTCTTGTTCTCTTACAGGCAGCCGGGCTTCAGGCCTTCTCTCCTCCATGAAGTGCAGGGCTTGCCCTGCAAGTGCCCAGCTGCTCTGCCTGCCATAGGCCAAATCAGTCTGATTCACTGAAAGAAAGAACAGGAACTACTTAGGCCTTAGGCACAAGACGCATTTCAAATTCATATTTACTAATAAAACTGAACCCAGGGTAGAAAAGTGTGTGGTTCATTGACCTCTCAAACTTCGGCAACATCCTGGCTCAAGCCCTGCTCCTCATTTTGGTGATTCACTTAGACCCTTTCCTTTAACTTTGAGGCTCGGCTCTTTATTTTCTCAGTTTTATCAAACCTAACTCCATGTAAGAGAGAATCCTTCTGCCAGGCCCAGCCCTATGGACATACAACCACGTTGATTCCTCCTCCCTATTTCTTACTGAAAATATGAGATTAAGATAATCATTTAAAAATACCATTTTTGTTTCTTAAATAAACTTTATTTGGTACTCATGTGTATCTGCTGATTTAAGTATAATGTAAATCATACCAAAAACAAGAGATCAATTCCCACATGGACTAGTTAATTTAACTTTGCTCGACCTGACCTTGGCTAACCTCCTAACTCTCCTAGCTCTCTAACCAAGTGGAACCTAAAGAGAGAGCATAATGATTAATGAAACTCTTGGACATTTAGTGGGACAACAGCCTAAGGCTCAAACTGAACTAGTGATCAGTAGCATCAATTTTTTGTATCAAGGACAGCATTATTATTACATATATTATCAATAAAAGATTCCTCAAAACCAAAGAAATATCCTACTTTGATGTGAGATATACATGGATGAAAAGGTTAAATGGTAGAAGAAAGCACA
>NW_011888997.1:1186285-1188685 GCF_000151845.1 Pteropus vampyrus | reverse complement strand
CCAGGGTAGAAAAGTGTGTGGTTCATTGACCTCTCAAACTTCGGCAACATCCTGGCTCAAGCCCTGCTCCTCATTTTGGTGATTCACTTAGACCCTTTCCTTTAACTTTGAGGCTCGGCTCTTTATTTTCTCAGTTTTATCAAACCTAACTCCATGTAAGAGAGAATCCTTCTGCCAGGCCCAGCCCTATGGACATACAACCACGTTGATTCCTCCTCCCTATTTCTTACTGAAAATATGAGATTAAGATAATCATTTAAAAATACCATTTTTGTTTCTTAAATAAACTTTATTTGGTACTCATGTGTATCTGCTGATTTAAGTATAATGTAAATCATACCAAAAACAAGAGATCAATTCCCACATGGACTAGTTAATTTAACTTTGCTCGACCTGACCTTGGCTAACCTCCTAACTCTCCTAGCTCTCTAACCAAGTGGAACCTAAAGAGAGAGCATAATGATTAATGAAACTCTTGGACATTTAGTGGGACAACAGCCTAAGGCTCAAACTGAACTAGTGATCAGTAGCATCAATTTTTTGTATCAAGGACAGCATTATTATTACATATATTATCAATAAAAGATTCCTCAAAACCAAAGAAATATCCTACTTTGATGTGAGATATACATGGATGAAAAGGTTAAATGGTAGAAGAAAGCACAGTATAAATTTTTTATCCTCAGAGCAGTTAGGTCAATAATTATGAATTATTTATTATTATTAGCATCATAAAAAATTTACTCAGCAAATATTATATGGAACACATTATGCCAGGTACCACAATGGAGAATAGACAATGAACAACCTCAAGGAATATACAAAAGAATTAAGAAAACAAGACACATTCATATTAAAATATTGCCAACAATACAGAATGATACACAAGAAGTGTCCCCAAAAGGTGGTACAGGAAATGTGTCAGGAAAAGATCACTGTGTCCTGGGGGCTGTCCCTCTTCAATCTCACATTGGACATTGGGGTATGAGTTGAACTTTATCATTTGAATAGGATTTATTAGATTGAATCATATGAAATTGTCATTTTTATAAATCTAAAATGTTGAATATCAGCAATTTCATATGGTTCAAGCTAATAGATAAGTCTCTTTTGTACATGAAAAAGAAAGTATGGACTCTGTAGCAATGGGGTACATTGAGAGTAAAATTCATGAACACGGCCCCAGTACTGACGCAAAGTAGGCTGTATAATTAAACTTTCTGCTCAGTGAAAACTTTCTGTTTATAGTTATTTAATTAAACAGAAAATAAATACATGGAAGATCACCAAAGAGGTGATTTTTGAGTCAAGAACCACATATCTGTTGTCTCATTTAATCTTCTCAACAATCCTATGAGATGTGTATTTCCTCATTTTTTACATGTGAACTCTGATGGTCAAAAGAGTCTTGCCAGGTCACACAGAAGCAAAGAGAGTAGATGGATGTAGATCCAGGTATCTGATGCCCTTACTGACTGCTTCCTCCCCAATGTACCAAACTGGAGGAAAAAGTCAAACTTTGTCTCTTTGTAAAAATAATTAGCAGATCAATATTTTAAGATATCTGTCATCTGTGTATGATACGGCAATGCAGATGTTCCTAATTTAATTCACTCAAAATCCTGTAGATCATATATTGTGTATTCATGGGGAGTGAGAATTTTCACATCTATTCAGTACTTTGATTATTCCTTAGAGAACAGAAAAGATTAAGAAAGTACTATAGCTTTCATGCATGCTATAAAGTTCAACACTGAGATTATTTTTGCTTTAATTTTTTTAAGATTTTTCAGCATATTTCCAGGTAGGTTCTCTCTCCACAGGATGTCTGTATAGAAAAACAGTCCTGATCGCTACAATTCTTGACATGTTCTTGATGCAGTAGTAGAGACCCACAAGAAGGATTTTAAAGACATCAAACCTAGTTCACTAAAATCAAGATCCCCTATGCACAAGGTTGATATGTGCTCCTATGTTTTAGTTTTTATTTTTCCTTACAGCTATGTTAAGTATCTTATAACTAACTATAACAAACTAGATTTTTCTCATCAAGTTATATTTTCAATTCAGCTTGAAGACACAGAAGAACAACTAAACATTTAGAACTTTTCTCCTTTTTTAATTTTCTTTTACAGTAGTCTCCTAATTGTTTCCAAAAATCCAACGTATTTTTTTAAAAACTCATTTATAGTACATTCTATTTCCTAATAAGTTTTAAGACCTTGGAAATCTACTCTCTTAAAAAATAATACTGGAAAATGGATGGTTAAGTTATCCAATTTGGGTTTAATGAACTAGAAATCAAAACTACCTTTTTATTCCTGTTATAAAGATAAAA
The DNA here is from genome assembly GCF_000151845.1 of Pteropus vampyrus. Lineage (NCBI taxonomy): Eukaryota > Metazoa > Chordata > Mammalia > Chiroptera > Pteropodidae > Pteropus > Pteropus vampyrus. Next base: position 1,186,347 of record NW_011888997.1, on the reverse strand, counting down.
TTTCTTTTGACACCACTGCCTGATTTTTTAAAAATTCTCTGCATATACTTACTGATCACTAC
>NW_011888997.1:1184582-1186235 GCF_000151845.1 Pteropus vampyrus | reverse complement strand
AAAACAGTCCTGATCGCTACAATTCTTGACATGTTCTTGATGCAGTAGTAGAGACCCACAAGAAGGATTTTAAAGACATCAAACCTAGTTCACTAAAATCAAGATCCCCTATGCACAAGGTTGATATGTGCTCCTATGTTTTAGTTTTTATTTTTCCTTACAGCTATGTTAAGTGTCTTATAACTAACTATAACAAACTAGATTTTTCTCATCAAGTTATATTTTCAATTCAGCTTGAAACACAGAAGAACAACTAAACATTTAGAACTTTTCTCCTTTTTTAATTTTCTTTTACAGTAGTCTCCTAATTGTTTCCAAAAATCCAACGTATTTTTTTAAAAACTCATTTATAGTACGTTCTATTTCCTAATAAGTTTTAAGACCTTGGAAATCTACTCTCTTAAAAAATAATACTGGAAAATGGATGGTTAAGTTATCCAATTTGGGTTTAATGAACTAGAAATCAAAACTACCTTTTTATTCCTGTTATAAAGATAAAATTTCTTTTGACACCACTGCCTGATTTTTTAAAAATTCTCTGCATATACTTACTGATCACTACTTGACCTTTTATAAATGATTTAACCTTTCTCTCTCCACAAATATAATTCTGATACCAGCTCTCTGCTCATAGACAAAACATTGTTTCATAGCATCTGAAAACCTTTTGAATTGCTCTTTTCTCACCATCAGTGAGCTTTAAAATACAAATAATACTAACTTTTAAATATACTCTACTCATTCATGCAAGGTATTTGTTCTAGGAACAACCCTTTGGAAATTTGCACTCACTGCTTCTGCTTCCTCTCTACTCATCACTCCTTAATCCAACACAGTCTGGCTCCATTCTCTCACCCACGCTTCTAATACTAGTAACTTCCTTATCGTCAAATCTATGTATGGACTTTACTCAGCACTCATCCTTCTTAACTTCTCAGCCACATTTCACACAGTTGATTCTTTTCCTCTTCTTTCTATCTTTTCTCATTTGGCTTTGGTAAAACATTACTATCCTTGTTGTTTTATATTTCATTTGTATCTTTTCTTCCTCCCCTACCTTGCTTAACATATGCTTCCATGTTCCAACCTTCTCTACTGTCTCTCTTATAACATCACCCACTAGCCTATCAGAGCTTCGGGTTTCACCCATATCCAGTAACAGCAAATCTAATGCCTCAAGCTCAGAAAACTCTTTCAATCTCCAAACCCAAACATTTAGATGCCCACCCTATATTTATACGGGTGTGTCCCTTTGTTCCTTCAACTCAACATTTCCCTAAAGGAGATTCTCTTAATCGCCTCCCAAACACCAACTCCACATGACATATTTCTATTTGGTATAACTTTCAGATCAACCTGACACAAAAGTTCAGGGTTGTGTTGCTGTTGTTGTTTTTCAGACAAAATGGGACAGGGAGAAACAGGGAGACTGAAAGGCTTTATTATAATCCAAAAGCATGTTAATAAATACACCAGTAAGAATTTGTTAATTTGTAGTTCGCACTTGGTAATGAGTTACTTCTTGATCCCAGCTGCACAACAGAATTACCAGGCCCTACAACAGGCCAGTTAAATCAGAACATCTAAGGGTGCAGCCTAGGTATTAATTTTTTTATATTGTGGTAAAATTAGTATACAAGGTTATATATATTT
>NW_011888997.1:1177717-1183277 GCF_000151845.1 Pteropus vampyrus | reverse complement strand
CAACAGGCCAGTTAAATCAGAACATCTAAGGGTGCAGCCTAGGTATTAATTTTTTTATATTGTGGTAAAATTAGTATACAAGGTTATATATATTTCAGGTGTACAACACTATAATTCAATATTGTATACACTACTTAGTGTTTACCACTGTAAGTCTAATGACCATCCATCACCAAATAATTGATCTTTGTCACCCATTTTTCTTTCCGCCCAACCTCCTTCCCCTCAGGTAACCACCAACTGGTTTTCTGTATCTATGAGTTTGTTTTGTATTGTTTTGTTTGTTTAGTAAGGTTTTTTTTAAGATTCTATAAATAAAATAATATAATATTTGTCTTTCTCTGCCTGTCTTATTTTACTTAGCATAATACCCTCAAGGTCGATCCATGTTGTCACAAATGAACGATTTCTTTCTTTTTTATGTCTGAGTAGTATTTCATTGTATATATATTTACCACTTCTTTATCCATTCATCCATCAATGGGCACTTAGGTTGTTTCCGTATCTTGGCTATTATAAATAATACTGCGATGAACACAAGAAAGCAAATGTCTTTTTGATTTATTATTTTTGTGTCTTTTGAATAAATACCCAGAAGTAGGATAGCTGGGTCATATGGAAGTTCTATTCTTAATTGTTTGAGAAATCTCCATACAGTTTTCCACAGTGGCTGCACCAGTTGAGAGGATTATATTATTTTTATCCTTCATTTTGTTCATGTGTTATCACATTGATTGATTTGGAAATGTTGAACCATCCTTGCATTTCTGGGATAAATCTCACTTAATCATGGTGAATGATCCTTTTAATATATTGTTGAATTCAGTTTTCTAACATTTTATTGAGGATTTCTGCATCTATGTTCAGCAGAGATACTGGCCCGTAATTTTCTTTTTTGTGGTATCCTCGTCTGGTTTTGGTATCGGGGTAACGCTGACCTCATAAAATGAGTTTGGAGGCATTTCCTCTTCAATATTTTAGAAGAGTTTGATAAAGATAGGAATTAAATCATCTTTGAATGTCTGGTAGAATTCACCAGTGAAGCCATCTGCTCCTGGACCTCTATTAATTGGGAGGCTTTTTATTACTGATTCAATGTCCTTACTAGTAACTGGTCTATTTAGATTTAGTATTTCTTCATGGTTCAGTCTTGGAGGATTGTATGTTTCTAGAGATTTGTCCAGTTCTTCTAGGTTGTCCAATTTGTTGGTATATAATTGTTCATAGTAGTGTCTTATGATCTTTAGTATTTTTGTTTTATCAGTTGTAATCGCTCTTTCTTTCCTAATTTTATTTATTTGAGACCTCCCTCCCCACCCCTTTTTTTGTGTGTGAGATAGGCTAAAGGTTTGTTGATTTTATTTATCTTCTCAAAGAATCAGCTCTTGGTTCCATTGATCTTTCCTATTGTTTTCTTAGTCTTTATTTATTTCCGATCTGATCTTCATTCTTTCCTTCTACTAACTTTGGGCTTTGTTCTTTTTTTTGACTTCCTTTAGGTGTAATGATAGATTGTTTGAGATTTTGCTTGTTTCATGAGGTAGGCCTGTATTGCTATGAAATTCCCTCTTATGATGGCCTTTGCTGCATCCCATAGATTTTGGAATGTTGTATTCCCATTTTTTATTTATCTTGAAGTATATTTTGATTTCCCCTTAGATTTCTTCATTGACTCATTGGTTGTTTAGTAATATGTTGTTTAGTCTCCACATTTGTGATTTTGCCAGTTTTCCTTTTGTGACTGATTTTCAGTTTCATATCAATGTGGTCTGAGAAGATACTTGATATGATTTCAATCTTCTTAAATTTATTAAGACTTGTTTTGTGGCCTAAGTAAGATCTATCCTAAAGAATTTTCTATATTCACCTAAGAAGAATGTGTATTTTTTTGCTTTTGGAAGACATATTTTATATATATCTATTAGATTCATTTGATATAACATGTTATTTAAGGTCAATGTTTACTTACTGATTTTCTGTCTGAATGATGTATCCACTGATGTAAGTTGGATGTTAAAGTACCCTACTATTAATATATTGTCATCAATTTCTCTCATTAGGTAGGTTAATATTTCCTTTATATATTTTGGTGCTCCTACGTTGGGTACATATATTTTTACAAACGTTCTATCTCCTTGCTGTAGTGACCCATATATCATATGTAATGCCTTTCTTTGTCTTTTATTGCAGTCTTTGTTTTAAAGTCTATGTTGTCTAATATAAGTATAGCTACAACAGCTCTTTCCATTTCTATTTGCATGGAAAATCATATTTCATCCTTTCCCTTTCAGTCTGTGTGTGTTCCTACATCTGAAGAGAGTCTCTTAAAGACAGTGTATTGATGGGTCTTGTTTTTATCCATTGAGCCGTTCTAGGTCTTTTGATTGAATAATTTAGTCTATTTACATTTAAAGTAATTATTGATAGGTATGTACTTGCTACCATTTTCTTAATTGTTTTCTGGCTGTTTTGTGTACTCTCTATTCCTTTCTTCTTCTCCTTCTCTCTACCCTTATGATTTGATGACTGTCTTTAGCATTATGTTTAGATTGCTTTCTTATTTTCTTTTGTGTATCTACTGTAAGTTTTTGCATTGTGGTTACTGTGAGATTCATATACAACATCTTATGTATGTAACAGTCTTTCTTAGGTTGACAGCAACTTAAACTTGAACACATTCCAAATCTCTGCATTTTATTCTCCCCTCCTCCCAAATTTTATGGTTTTGATGTCACATTTTACATCTTTTTATTTTACGTATCCCTTAACTAATTATTACAGTTTTAGTTAATTTTACACTTTTATCTTTTAACCTACATACTAACTTTATAACTAGTTAATCCACTAATTTTATTATACATTTACCTTTACTAGTGAGATTTTTACTTTCATACATTTCCTTGTTATTAATTAATGTCATTTCTTTTCAGCTTAAAGAAGTCCCTTTAACATTTCCTGTAGGTCCAATTTAGTGGTGATGAACTCCTTTAGATCCTACTTTTCTGGAAAATTCTTTATCTCTCCTTCGATTCTGAATGATAACTTTGCTAGGTATAGTATTCTTGACTGAAAGATTTTTCCTTTCAGCACTTTGAATGTGTCCTGCCACTCTCTTCTGGTAAGCAAGGTTTCTGCTGAAAAATCTGCTGATGGCCTTATTGGGTTTTTCTTGTATGTAACAAGTTGTTTTTATCTTTCTGCTTTTAAGATTTTTCTCTTTATCTTCAACTTTTCACATTTTAATTAAAACACATCTTGATGTGCATCTCTTTGGATTCATCATTTTTAGAACTCTCTGGGCTGTCTGTTTCCTTCCCTGGGTTAGGATAATTTTCTGGCATTATTTCTTCAAATAAATTAAGCCAAGAGTCCCCAACACCCTGGGTCGCAGACCAGTACCAGTCCATGGCCTGTTAGAAACCAGGCCGCACAGCAGCAGGTGAGCAGTAGGTGAGTGAGAGAAGCTTCATCTGTATTTGCAGCCGCTAGCATCACCACCTCAGATCATCAGGCATTAGATTCCCATAAGAGCACTGGTCCCTAGTGTCAAAAAGATTAGGGACCACTGCCTTAAGCTATCTTCACTTATTTTCTTTTTCCTTTTTCTTTTTCTTTTTCTTTTCTTTTCCATTTGTATGTGTCTCAATGCTTTAAGTCTTCCAGCTTGCTCTGGCTCATCCAGTCTGCCATCGACCCCTATAGTGTATTTTTCAGATCAGTTCATGTATTCTTTAGCTCTGTGACTTCTGTTTAGAATTTTCTTGTATTTCCTATCTTTTTGTTGAAGTTCTCTATGTATTTATCCAATTTTCTCTTGAGATCGGTGAGCAACTTTATGACCATTACTTTGAAATCTTTATCAGGTAAATTACTTATTTCCCTTTCATTAGGGTTTTTTCCTGAAGTTTTATTTTGTTCTTTCATTTGGAACATTATCCTTTGTTTCCTCATTTTGCTTGACTCTCTGTGTTTGTTTCTGTAGGGCAAACAGCTGTCTGTATCAGTCTTAAAGGAATGGTCACTAAAAGACCGGGATGTGTTTCAGTCTGTTGTCTGTGTAGTGTCCTAGAGGTGAAAGCCTACCAAGAACCATCTCTCCACTTGTTTCAGCCCCTTGGGGCTCAGTGCAATGCATTCGAGAGGCCTCCTATGGTGAGATGGGGGCTATAGTGGAGGGGCGCTAGGACTAACACTGCATTCCCATGTGGTGTGGCAGGGAGGGGGCCACAATGGAGGGGCACAAGGACCAGCAGAGCCCACTATCCAAGTCTAGTGGAGCAGAGGCTGCAGTGGAGGGGTACCCAAAAGGGAACCACAGTAGAGAAGTGGTGGGCCAAGGGAAGGCCACGGGGTAACACCAGAGAGAGAGAAGTGGTGTTAACAAGGCAAATGGAGAGTGCCAAAATGGCACTTGCCAGCTCCAGCTAACAAGGTAGACAGTTAAAAAAATGGAACCCACCAGTGCTTCCTTTCCCAGAAGATTCCAACAGGCCTCTTACCCTCTGGCACATGGCCTAAGATTAGTCAGTGTATCTCCTTCATATATGGCTCAGGCATTTCTCAAACTACTGCCTCTGCTCTGGAACTCGGAGAGAGTGAGTTTGTGCAGGAGCCCATTAAGGGAAGAGAGTCTCTGTTTCCTACAGCCCTTTGGTCCTCCCAGACAGAAGCCCCACTGGTTTCAAAGCCAGATGTATGGGGGCTCATCTTCCAGGTGGAGGTCCCCTGGGTTGGGGTGCCTGATATGGGGCTCAAACTCCTCACTCTTCAGGGAGGAACTGCGTGTTTTTGATCTCTCCCCTATTTTTGGTTCACCACACAGGGAATGTGGGTCCTGACAAGACTGCATCTCTGCCCACTCCTATCCATCTCAATGTGACCTTTTCTTTTTGTACTTAGTTGTGGAATAGCTATTCTGCTGGTCTTTTCAGAGAGAGTTGTTCTACATATATTTGTAATTTTTGGTGTATTCGTGGTGTCAACAATGAGTTCAGGATCTTCCTACATTGCCATCTTGAACATACCCCCTAGAAATTAATCCATAGTATTTTTAAGTCTTCCTTTCCCTTAACCCATACTTCGAATCAGTCAAGCTCACAATATCTTTCAAATCTCTATCTTCTTTTTCAACACTGTTCCTAGTATATAGCAGTAGTTAACAAGGGTTATTTTCTGATTTTATTTTAGTTATTTGTGTGTCATTTCTTTTTTCTAAATTGTATGTTCCAAAAGGAAGAGACTGTGTTTTATTCATACAGTATAAACCTTTAGCTGTGTCATTAAATGATGGAAGGGCAGAAAGAAGTAGGCTCCAGAATTTCTATAAAGAAAGGACTTAGAAATCTGGTTGTAGGGGCAGGGAAAATATGGGTGACTTTGTTTGAAGTAGTACTTGCATGGTTATCACACCACTTTCACTTAAGCTGCTTAAGTAGCTTCAAGATTCTGGTGGAGATTTTGAGAGCCATAAAGATCCTAAGATCCCTTAGCACTGCCTTACCTAATAGGCACAGTGCACAAAAAATAAATTTATTAAAAGAATTAAAGGGATAAACCCAGC
>NW_011888997.1:1149380-1177667 GCF_000151845.1 Pteropus vampyrus | reverse complement strand
CTCCTATCCATCTCAATGTGACCTTTTCTTTTTGTACTTAGTTGTGGAATAGCTATTCTGCTGGTCTTTTCAGAGAGAGTTGTTCTACATATATTTGTAATTTTTGGTGTATTCGTGGTGTCAACAATGAGTTCAGGATCTTCCTACATTGCCATCTTGAACATACCCCTTAGAAATTAATCCATAGTATTTTTAAGTCTTCCTTTCCCTTAACCCATACTTCGAATCAGTCAAGCTCACAATATCTTTCAAATCTCTATCTTCTTTTTCAACACTGTTCCTAGTATATAGCAGTAGTTAACAAGGGTTATTTTCTGATTTTATTTTAGTTATTTGTGTGTCATTTCTTTTTTCTAAATTGTATGTTCCAAAAGGAAGAGACTGTGTTTTATTCATACAGTATAAACCTTTAGCTGTGTCATTAAATGATGGAAGGGCAGAAAGAAGTAGGCTCCAGAATTTCTATAAAGAAAGGACTTAGAAATCTGGTTGTAGGGGCAGGGAAAATATGGGTGACTTTGTTTGAAGTAGTACTTGCATGGTTATCACACCACTTTCACTTAAGCTGCTTAAGTAGCTTCAAGATTCTGGTGGAGATTTTGAGAGCCATAAAGATCCTAAGATCCCTTAGCACTGCCTTACCTAATAGGCACAGTGCACAAAAAATAAATTTATTAAAAGAATTAAAGGGATAAACCCAGCTTTTAGAGATGTTGAAAAAAACCCTTTACATATCCCGAGTGACAGCCAGTCGCTAGAGTTCAGTTCAGAAGAATGTCAAGAAGTCTCTCTTTCTTGTCTCCTTCTACCTTTCTCTCTTATTCCCATTATTCCTTACCCATCTGCCCCTCCTTTCTAATTCCACTTCTCCATCCCCAGAAGCCCGTGACTTGTGTACAGAAAGAAGAAACAGAGAAACTGTGTCTCTACCCAGAACCAGATGAAGCATCTTCATCTGACTGCATAGCTTTGATGCATTTTCTAAGGAATTTCTCTTTCTTCCCATTGGACAATTTTCTATTATCCTAGTTTGAAATAAGCCACAACCCCAAAATGAAAAGGTAAACACTTCACCTACGAAAGCGTAAAGATTTTAAAAACTCATCCTGCAAATCACATAGTCCCAAAAAACTGAACACAATCATTAGCACAAATAAATATTTGGTAAGCACATCAAGAAATGTGTTCTCTGAAAAGATTCATCGATGAAACAGATGTAATCTTAAAACCAAATATACTAAATTCTGATTAATGTGTAATGCTTTACAAAATGAAATAAAAGAATTTAATCTTTATTTTCCTTGAATTAATAGTGCCTTCCTAATGAACCTAGGCTGTTAATAAATTTGGCTCAGCTCTAGTAAAATCAATGAAGCATTTCTGTCAAATTAGTATGCAGACTATGTCTCCATTGATTTCAAAATAGTATTTAATATGTGAACTATAAAAACACAGTTATTTACAATCCAGTGCTCAAAAATTCTCCACTTGAAAAGATTTAAAAAAAAAAAAAAAAAAGCTAACATTATAAAAATGCTCCAAAATACAGAGTTCTAAATATTATCAAATAAGATGTGAAGCCTTATATATATCAGCTATTTTGGTCAGCCATGTTCTATATTTCCAATAAATAAGCCAACTATAATGTTACATAGCTGAGAAGGATATGTTTGGTTGGCAACACTCATTCCTGTACCTTCACCATCCATTTGTAGGAGCCAGATGGAAAATGGAGACAGAAAAGAACAGTTTTGTATAGGGATTCCTGGGTCCAGAGAGGAACAAATACAAAGAATAATATCTAGTCCATTTTTACAGCCTGCCTCAGAGACTCAGTCGGAACTATCATAGAGAAAAGGGCTGCAGAGAAAGGTCAAAGTGGCTGTTTGCACAAGGAACTTCATGAGATTGGTGCTCAGGTTAACAGTCCAAGGCAGAACTAGGGAAAGGGCATTTTATCATTTCTGCAAATAACACAGCATGGCTCCAATATAACAATAAAAATGAAGAGGATTCCAGTAGTATTTGACATATTGGAAATTTTGCAGCTTTGGGAGGGTAAGAAAGTATGCTGGGTAGAGTAGCAGCATTCTCACTAAGGACACTGAAAGCACCTTGCAGCCAAAAGCTCTCAAGTAGACATAAATGGAACAGCATAAGAGAGATGGTATGAACACATGTGAATCCTAGGAGTAACAGGGGAGTTTTAGAAGTTTACAGGTGAGAATTTACCAGCTAACAAAATAAATATATAAGCTAAAATGGCCTCATTTCGAACTAAAGCTACTGAAATCTGGAAATATTTGGTATATAGCCATAAATGTATAAATCCATGTCTTTCTTATTCAAAGTTAATCATTTCAGTTTGTATATGTGTGTGTGTGTGTGTGTGTGTGTGTGCGCAATTCTATTTAATGGTTTAAAGTTGCACATATTTGTACACCAGAATCTCTCTCTTAACTTGATCCAACTATCTCTTCTCTTGAGTATTAATCCTATCCAAATAGAAAATAGTAATATGGTTTTATTGAGAGTTTTCTTTTTGAGAAACTATATTAAGCAGTGTGGAGGAATTTTTTAAAAAGAAACAGTCTTCCCTTAATGAACACAAAATATATTTGGGAATATTAAATGACACATAAAAGACACTTAAGAAATAAATCAAGAATATATGTTAACATACACACAAAACACTTCCGGAAGAATAGAAGAGTAGTGGCTCCTCTGCAGAGGAGGACTGAAAGACAGAGGGGAATGAGATACCTTCTCTTCATTTTTAGCCATTTGTATAATTCAAACAATTTTTGCCAGGTTTTGTATTACCCTTTCAAAAACAAAATAACCGAGTCATCTTTTTCTAAAGGAAGTACAGGCTGAAGAATTATAAACTAGTTATAATCTGAACAAAAACATTAGGTATTTGGAGTCAGACAAACCTGACATTGCTAACTGACCTAAGCCAATTAAGCCTTTTAGAATTATCTGGTTCTTTTTGGTAGACGTCTGTGATCTCTGATAATTAATTGTAGATGAAAACTCTATCCACAGTCCTACTAACATGTAGGATGCTAAAATAAAAGCAAATCTCAAACAAAATATTGTGACACATACAAATTTTTGTTAGTAAGCAGGCAATAAAATGCCATCCAACCATTGAGCCTGGTGAAGTCCTTTAGGCACTCAAAACATGTATCTTGAAAGACTGTCAGATGTAAAACTATTTTAGCAGCAGAATTAGCTAATCTTCTGCTTGGATCAGACAATAAGATCTTCCATTAAGTGGTAAAATGCTGGACCAAATGGAATCCTTGGCCTGAGTGCTTCTTCAAAGAATTTCAGGCTAATGGGCTCCCTAATTCTTTTTACAGTAGTCCCCCCTTATCCATGGAGGACATGTTTGAAGACCCCCAGTGGATGCCTGAAACCGCAGATAGTGCTGAACCTTACATATACTATATCTTTTCCTATACATACCTATGATAAAGTTTAATTTAAAAACAAGGCACAGTAAAAGATTAATAACTAATAATAAAATAGAACAATTAAAACAATGTACTATAATAAAAGTTATGTGAATGTGGCCTCTTTCTCACAAAATATCGCATTGTACTGTACACCTCTTCCCTTGAAGCACTTTTCAGCTTCTTTGGCATATCCAAATTGCCAGCATCACTACTCTTGTGTTTTAGGGCCATTATTCAGTAAAGTAAGAGTTACTTGAACATAAGCACTACAATAGCATAACAGTCAATCTGATATCCAAGACAGTTACTAAGAAACTAACTGGCAGGTAGCATACACATGGTGACTATGTTGGACAAAGGGATGATTCACATGCCAGGTGGGATGGAAAAGGACACAGCGAGATTTCATCACACTACTGAGAATGGCATGCAATTTAAAACTTATAAATCATTTATTTTTGCAATTTTCCATTTAATATTTCTGGACCTTGGTTGACCGCAGGTAATGCAATCATAGATAAAGCAGGACTACTGTAATATATATTATGTTGATGTAATATTGTTATGCAACATTTATAGACATCTGCATATTACTTCTAGTCAATAAATACATCTTAAATAACACTTATTTCACCAACAAAAAATGTCTAACAGAGGCAATACAGTATAATGATAAAAATATAGGCTCTAGAGTTCGACTTAGTTCAAATCTGCTGTCACTTACTAGCCACATATCCTTGGGCATGTTATTTAAACACGTCTTTTCCCTCATAAGTAAAATAGGAGTGCTAATTATGCCTACCTAACAGAGTTGTCATGAAAATTAAATGAATTGATATTTTCAAAGTGCTAAGATCAGTTTCTGATAAAAAATAAAGTGCTATATGAATACTTATTAAACATATATTAAATTTTATGCTAATTAAAGAACTCTCTAATAAAGATTCTGATAGTGATATCAGGCTGGCTTACGACCTTGAAAGATACAGACAGTGACTCCCTTTAGAACAAAGAGCTGGTATGATCACTGCTCATTAAAAAATTCTGAGATTCCCTAAACTTAGTATTCCTTTTCTCTAATACAACCCACTGCATATTTGGGTGTCATCTGGCCTTCTTCATGTCACCCTATTGTAACTAGAGTTTGGGGAACTGGTGAAGATATGCTAACACTCTGATTACTGTTACTGCTGTGAATAATAAATTATCCATCATTTCAGACCCAAGAGTCTTGTGTCTTCTGCAGGTATCCACAAAACTGTAGCAGGCAAACTCATTAACTTGCAAGTAGAGTAAAAATCTCAGCCTTTCACAGTTTCTAACAACATTAAGGATGTATTTAAGAAAACTTATGCCAATAAATTAGTAAACTTAGATAAAATCAACACATTTCTTGAAAGATACAATCTACCTGATTTCTTCATGGCATTAGGAAAGGCAAGACACAGAAAACACTATCTAAATAAGGGAAAGTAAATAAACAAATTAGACTTCACAGAAGTTAATTTTTTTTTTTGCTGTTCAAAAAATATTATTAAGAAAATGAAAAAACAAGCCACAAAGAGAAAATATTCAAAATTGATACATTTCACAAACCACTTGTACCCAGAATATATAAAATACTCTTCCAGCTCAGTATGAAGTCTAATGACTTAACTTTTTAAATAACCAAATATTTAAACAGAACTTCTCAAAAGGAGATATAGAAATGGCCAAGAAACACATGAAAAGACTCCCTCCATCATTAGCCATCAGGGAAATGAAAAATAAAACTATAATGAGATATCACTACGTACCCACTATGTGATGGCTAAAATTTAAAAGACTGACAATACCAAGTGTTTAGAAGGATGTGAAACAACTGGAATTTTAATATATTGTTGGTAGGAATGTGAAATAGTGTAAGTACTTTGGAAAGCAGTTTGGTAGTTTCTAATAAAGTTAAATGAATACTAACATATGACCCAGCATTTCTATTCCTAAGTGTTTTCCCAAGAGAAAAATGTATGCAAACATAAGAACTGCAAATTGTTTATAGCAGCTTTATTCAAAACGGTCAAAAACTGGAAACTAAAGAATATTGACAGGTAACTGGGTAAACAAATTATGATATGTCCATTTAATGGAATAATATTACTCAGCACTAAAAGGAAAGATATACTAATTCATACAGAACATGAGTGAATCTAAAAGCTATAATGCTGAGCAAAAGAAGCCAAAAACCAAAGTAAATGTACCGTATGATTCCATTTATAAGAAGTTCTAGAACAAGCAAAACTAATCTATAGTAACAGAAATCAGGTCACTGAGCCTGGGGATAGAGAGCTGATTACAAAGTGGTATGAGAAAAACTTTAGGGGTTATGGAAATATTCTGTATCCTGTTTGGGGTGATGATTACAGAAAATAACATACACACATGTCAAGGCTCATCAAACTATACTGTTAAAATTGGTGCATTTTATTTTATATAAATTATACCTAAAATGGTCTTTTAAAATCATGATCGCTCTCACTAGCTATAAAAGATTCAATAGGTTTTAACTTCACTGAAGTTTTACCTAAAAGATATGGATAATACTACCTATGTTACAGTATTGACAAGAGAATTATATTAAATAATTTATATAGATCATTTAGCACAATGGCTGGATCATAGTAATAATAATAATAATGTAAACTAAATAATTGCTGAGAAGGTTAAGTATAGTATGGATAGTGTTATCCATTAAGTTTCCCTGGACAGGTGATTTCTGATAACCATTAAAGAAAAACATGAATTATTGGGGAGAACATTCCATGTAAAAATGTCAGACAAAAGCACTGAAGTAAAATTACCAAGATGAGTATAGTAATGGCAATCATCAGGCATATTCTGCTAGATTAGACAGGCGACACCTAATCATAATGAAAATTGCAAAAAGAGATTATAGAGGAAGAGGACAGTGAAAGGTAATAAGTCCAGAGATGTAAAAGCTAGGCTAGGAAATAATAGGACTTGTTAGACTGAGTAGAGAAATGATAAGTAGAAATTGGTGATCAAACTTGACTATTCTGAAAACTATATGTAAAGTGAATAAAAGCAGGGCATGACTTGAGACAAAGAAATGAAGTAGAAACTTACCACTTTGTTATGCAAGAGGCAACAAAGTTTAGAATAGAAAAGAGAGAAAACTATCCAAGAGACATTGAAGGAATATTTTCATAAACTGTCTCTAATTAGAAGCAAAAAAAAGCAAAAAGAACTGCAAACAACTTCAAAGTCCTGAATTTAAAAAAAATACTAACAAAAAACTGCAATTGTTTTAAGACACTAAGGGTTTGGGGTGTTAGTTTATGCAGCAACAAATAACCAAAAAATCAATAAATGGTTTCATACGATAATTTGTTGAAAAATTAAAAATAAGAATTTTGTATACTAACAATTTATTGTTCTTCAGTAAAAGAACATCTTATGATGATAGAGCCAAGATCATGGGCTCTGAAACAGAACATATCTGGGTTAACCTCTGCTTCTGTCATTTACTAGAGACAAAAAAACCCAACTTGTGAATTAGTTTCTTCATTCCTATAATAAGCATAGAAAGAACAACCACCCATGCTTATTGTGAAGATTAAAGACAGCGATTACAATGAAGTACCAGAAATAGTCTTCACTCAATAAATAAAATTATTAATCGTTACCATTTTCTTACACAGTTGTCCCCCTTTATCTGTAAAGGATATGTTTCAAGACCCCCAGTGGATGCCTGTACCAGACCCTATGAATACTATTTTTTTCTATACATACTTATCTATGATAAAGTTTATAAATTAGACACACACGAGAGTAACAACAACTAATAAAATAGAACAATTATAACAATATACTGTAATAAAAGTTATGTGAACATGGTCTCTCTCAAAATATCTCATTGTACTATACACACCTTTTGACTTAAAGGAAGCACTTTATGATTTCTCTTTGGTATATCCAAATTGCCAGCATCACTACTCTTGCACTTTGGGGCCATTATTAAGTTAAATAAGGGTTACTTGAACACAAGCACTGTGACACCTTGACAGTCAGCTACCAACTGGATACACTGGACAAAGAGATGATTCACGTCTTGGGCTAGATAGTGCGGAATTTAAAACTTGTGAATTGTTTATTTCTGGAATTATCCATTTAATATTTCAGACCATGGTTGACCATGGGTAACTGAAACCTTGGAAAGTGAAACCATGGATAAGGGAGAACTACTGTAATTATTAATTATTCATCAAATGTTTATGGAGCATCAGCGACGTGACAAGCATATATTCAGTGGTGAGAATAAAAAAGCATATCCCTACACTGTACTTCCAGAAATTTTACAGTCTATTAATTTTATTAAGCTCAGCAGAAAGAAGCTACAGGTTTTGTTAGAAAGCCTAACAAGGAAAACTTGTAATTGAGATAGATGGTTTGGGATGGTTTCTTTGATAAACATTTAAACTGAGGCCTAAAAGATAAGGAGGTACTAAGTAGGTGAATGCTGGAGAGAAAGGTATGGACAGAGGAACAGCAGCATGATACTCTGAAGCAGGAAACGACTTGCAAATTCTAAGAGCTAAAAGGACACTACTGCGACATGAGCCTGGTCAGAAAGCAGGAGAGACATAACCTAGATACTGAGAAATAAGCTTTGTGTTTTATTAATAGCTAGCCCAGTATCCATATCCAGAAAGGCTATGCATACAGAGCTATGGCCTCAGTGTTACCAATGGCCAACGATGTGCAAATATTACCTTAGGAAGTAAAGGTTAACGACCCATGAAGCAATAATTTCTAAAAGCCGGTCCACAAGTTGGTGTTACACTGTTAATAATAAATGGTGTTTAGAGGTGAGGTGAGAAAAATATGGACAACATAGAGTTGTTACTAAAGATAAATATATTTGATTTTCAATTTTATAATTATGCTCTTACTAGTTTTTCATGAAATAATAGTGATAATAGCTGGTTTAATTTTCAACGTCTTTAACTAGAAAAATCAAAAAGTCTCTATTCTATTGCACTGAAAAAGTAGCTGACTTTGGCGTGCCCCTTTGTATTCTGTGAAATAAGTCTAGGAAAGATTGCTTCACAAGGTGTCTAGATTCATTCTTAACTTAAATCATTGCAGTAGTATAATACAGAACATCCAGTAGAAAGCAGAAGTGGACCCTCTTGTGTCCTCAAGCTGAGACTATCAAAACTTTGTTTAAAATTTTGGCTTATTAAGGAAAAAAAAGTACATCAGGGACTGTAAATTCATATTCACATTCACACACATATATTTAGGTAGACAATGCATTGAGGAAACAGCACTGTAATTTTACTATGAAATATAAATGCCAAACTCATGCATAATTTATATAACATAAAACCAACAGACCATGTAGTTCTGGTGTTTAATTATGATCCCTTGGTTCTTCCTGATGAGTGTCATTAATAAGTCCAATCAGTGTCTGAAATGTCTTATTTCTGTCTACAAATAAACACCTAAATGAAGGTGTTAAAATAAATTTAATTAAAATGTGTTTTTGTGCAATGCATTTCTTGGCCTAAATGTGATAAATGGAATTTAAAAGCAAATAATTAAATAATTAACGAAAAATAATAAAGTTTTCTGAATTTTTATAGATACATGGACATTTAAAAAGTATATTTAAGTATCTTGACCTTTTAGTCAAGCAAAACTTTCTGCTGTTTAATTAGTTTGTGATTCTTTTTTAAAGAACATCTCTAAAGCTGCTTCTTTAATACTGATAAACTTAGAAGGGATTTTCATGCTTTAATTTGATTGTGTATTAGGCTACCTGACCCCATGGATATGCAAAGGCTAGAGCAATCTCTCAATGGTTTCACATTTTTCACACCCCACCCCCACAGAAACCCCTCCATGTTTTCAAAGAAAAATAAATTAGACTGAAAGACAAGCTGTGAGCATGAGGATTTGGATTTTGTTTTCCTTTCACAAATCTTATTCTACAGCTGCTTCATTGCATTGCCATAACAACATAGATCTATGGAACATTTCAAACGGCTCGAAAGGACATTTTCTCCACAAAGGCTACAAACATTTATAAGGTAAACACTATCATTCGTTTCCCCAAAAGTAGATTGAAAATCTGATTTAGCTCTGCTCCCATCACACTAGAAGCAGTCTTGTCATTTGTTAAGACAGTCATTGTCTCCCCTCTAGTAGCAGAATAAACTCAGTCAGAGGCTTCTCCAAGCCATGTCCATCACTTTCTTCATGGCAGAGCCTGCTCCCCTCAACCACTGTGCACTGTCAATAATCTCTACTCTGTAATCCTTCTGTATAGTACATCACAGTACTGGGCTGGATTCCAAGCTGCTTTACAAATATCTGGTAATCTCATCCATAAATATGTTTCAAATGCCAAGTAGTTTATATATTAGAAGCAAAGTAATAATACTACTATTGTTCCTTATTCCTCAGTAACTTTATTCACTGTATATTCTTAATAATGTTTGCAGAATAAATAGATAGACATCAGTATAGTGTAGTCATCAACAGTAAGTTCGAATTAGGTTTGAGTCCTGGCTTCCTCATCTATTATTAGCTGTGAAATTTTGGACAAGTTATTTAAACTCACTAAACCTCAGATTCTTCATCCGTAAACCAGGATGTTACTATCTATCATACTTTTCTCATAAGGAGGAAATGTCAGGATCATGGTGAGTCAAGTGTCTAATAATAAGGATCTAAGAGATGCCCGTTATTTTAATCATTGTTCATTCCACTCATTCAATAACTACTGAGCGGCGACTATGTTCCTGGCATGTGCTAAAGGTTGAGTAATGAGTAGTGAATAAGACAGATATAGTCTTTCCATTTTATAGAGCTTACACTCTGCTGGAAGAAACATACAATAAACAAATCAGCATATAATTAAAATAGTGACAAAGGCTAAGACGACAAGGTGCTGTGGTAGAAAGTACCAGAGAAAGGAGGACTTACTTTAGATGGGGTAATCACGAAAGGCCTCCTGGAGAGGTCATCTTTAAGCATCTTTAAATTTGAAAATCCCCAGGGAAAAGTGAAAGAAGACAGAACAGAGGCTGAGCAGAAAAATGCTCTACAAATTCATAGCAAGAAAGAAGGCCTTGGGCCTGGAGCATGCTCAGTAAAAGCACTGATAAGACAAAGATTTTCAGAAGCCAGAAAATGCAGAATCTTGTAGGACATAAGAAGGCTGAATTTTACACTGAGTTCAATCGGAAACCATTAAGGAGTTTTAAGGAGGAGAGTGACATGATTTAATTTGTTTTTAAAACATTACTCTGGCTATCATGTGATAATTTGGAAAAATGCAAAAGAAGTTCATAGATAAGTTAGGAAGCTATTGTAATAATTCAGGCAGATGATGGCAACTTAGTGGTGAAGGAACTGGAAAGATAAAATTATTTGAAATACATTATAAAAACAGTAAAATTAAATCTCACCATGGCATCAACTAGGGAGGTGTTGTGGTTGACATGAATTTCTTCCTATTTGTAGTCACTTCCATAACTATCTCCAGTTGGCTTTTAGGCTCCCCAAATGTGGCAATTTTTAGATATTAACATTAAATATTTTCCTATAATCATTTGGTTATGCTCTAGCAACCTTCTCAGAAACTTAACACATTTCCTATTTACCTCAGTATTCCCCAAATCCTGCAGTAAGACTTAGGAAAAAGCAAAAATGCTTTGACATCAGGAAAACTTTAGCACCAAGCTGAGAAGCTAGGGACATGTGAAGTCTTGTTTAATCCCATCTAACGCAACAATATTCCTGAGCTTCCCCTATATGAAACTTGTTTTTTGCCTTACCTGGAAGCTTCAAGGATTCCCTATAAAACATAACAATTTTTTCAAGGTGAATTTTTTTGTTTCAAATTCATATGTGGTTACTTTCATTCCCTTCTAAACAACACTAACAGATGGTATCGAATGTTTGGTTGCATAATGATTAAAGCTCAATTTGGTGAAAACGCAAAGATTAAGAGTTATTCTTAGAAAAACAAGTAATGCACTGCCACGACTTTAAAACTTCTAATGATTTATACTAAAAGAAAACTTAAGGAAGCACACAGTATGACTTGCAGATCTGAATTACAAACCATACATACCTGAAATAAGAATCCACGTGCGTTCACCCACAAACGCTATTTCGGTACCATGACACGTCTTAGTGACTCCTTTCCCGTCAGAGAGTCGAATCTGTAACTACAGTTGACCCTCGAACAAAACGAGTTCCAACTGAAGCATCTATTTATACGGGTTTGTTTGTTTTGTTTTGTTTTGTTTTTTTCTGCAGTAAATACAGACGGCCTTTCTCACCCTCCAGTTTCGTATCCTCAGGTTTCACATCAGAGGATTCGACCGTAGATTGAAAACAGTATTTTCACGTTCCTAACAGCAGATTCCCAACTGCGGATCAACTACTGTTTTCAGTCTGCAGGTGGTTGAATTCACGGATGTGAAGGGCAGCCTATAGAGTCAAAGTAAATACGCGGATATTCCACGGCTCAGGGGTTGACACCTACATTGTTCAATGGTCCACTGTAATCCCAATTACTACTTGATGCATATTCCATCAAAATGCAGCCTGCCAAGATAGGGAATATATTCTGGCTACTTAAACATCTTTGTGGGATTTTTCTCAACAAGGAGGAGCAATGCAATTCTACTATTCCCACTGTGTGCAGGAAATAGATAATAGGAGGATTATTTTAACAAAATATCACTGGGTAATGTCAATATCCAGTAGCCCAGCATGACACAGTTTGGAATAACCAAAGTTCCAACTCATCCTATCCTTTGCAGTCCCAGAATTACTTTTTTAAAAGAAATTTTCTATCTAAAATTAGAAAACTGAGACTTAAAGTAATTAAACCCAGATATGGCAATTTCGATACAGAGGAAAGAGCAAAACCAATAGAGATAGCATAGCACGTTGCCTAAAAAGAT
Organism: Pteropus vampyrus; assembly: GCF_000151845.1. Taxonomy (NCBI): domain Eukaryota; kingdom Metazoa; phylum Chordata; class Mammalia; order Chiroptera; family Pteropodidae; genus Pteropus; species Pteropus vampyrus. The sequence goes on along the minus strand of NW_011888997.1, from coordinate 1,165,219 downwards.
GAGATGTGGATGGGGAACCAGGCTAGGGAGAGCAACACAGTGTGATGAAGCATCTGAAAGAGGAGATGTAATGGGAAAATCCCAAGGAAAGTTTTTTCTAATAATTAAAATGGCATCCACCTTTTATGAACATATGCCAAAACCCAGATGCTATACTAGACACTATAATTTTCTCTCTAATTCTTGCAATAATTCTTTAAGGCAGGCCTTAAGTGCTCTTATTTTTTGATAAGGAAACAAATCTTCGTGAGGTTATATACCATGCTTAAAGTTCCTCAGCTAGTAACTGGCAGAGATAGGATTTGTTATCACATCTGTTTATCTCTAAAAACCGGGGCTGCCTGGTACGATTGTTCAACCAGCACAACCATGTACAATGGTCATACTAAAGCCCATCTCTTTACACAAAAATACATTTTTCAAAGTCTGATTAAGTTTTAAACACTGAAGCTTAGAAACTCTAAGTTCTATACTGAATATTAATGTGAATTTGAGAAGTTCCAAGCATTTTGCACAGAAGAAAGACTATATTAAACATTTTCAGAAATACAGCAGAGTAGTTCAGGGAAACTGACAGAAAGACCAAGGTGGCATGTGAAAGCTAGATTCTGAATAACCTATTTTGAGCAAAAGTATCCATCTGAGAGAAGAGAATGTAGAACTACAAATAGTGTCTTCTTTTATGAAGAGTGTGGAGGATATTGGTAATTGTCCTCTAATATTCATTACCCCTTCTTCCTTTTAATAACAGAATCCCTGAGTTTAAGCTGGGTTTAGCTATTCAGCTAGACACTACACTTTCCAGTGTCGCTTTGCAGCTAGATTCCAACCAGTGGAATCTGGTTCATATCTGCCAGATTAAAAACAAATCTGGACTTTATTTGAAAGGATTATTGCAAAAGGTAGGGGAGGGACTATTGCAATGGGGGAAGAACTATTGTAATAGGGAGAATACTCTGATGGTAAGATCTGCAAGTGTTAGGCAAAAGGGTCTCCTTCTATACAGAGAAGTAAACAAGGCTAGAAATGAACAAGTGTAGAGAAGTGAAATAAAACGGTGGAAAGGTTGGACAATATATTAAAGAATGTTTTACCCTGAATCCAGCCTATTTTCTGAGAGCAGCCCTTAAGGAGGGCTGTGTGCTGGCTCAGGCCGAAGGCGGGCCAAAGTTCAGGGGCCTAAAGGAGGATGAAAATCTTAACCAAAGCTTGGTTAATAAGCACTTTGTCCCATCACAAAACAATTTAACTTATCATTTAGGAGGCAAAGAATGAGAATGTGGAGGGACTGTGTCTGGCCTTATACATAAACAAAAGGTGCATCTTTGAGTCTTACCTAAATCATAAGAGTGATTCTTTGCAGTAAGCTATTTCCCAGAACACGAAGGGTCAGGGAGAAGGATTGGGAATTCTTTAACCACTGCTGTTTTCAGGTATCATAGGGCTCAGATAAAGTGCAACATTGTCAAAATCTTCAGTGGGATCTGCTTGCCCTGGTTCTTCTTTCACGTTCTAGTGTTTGGAGCATAGATGTGGTGGTGATGAGGTACTCTAAAGTCTAACCTAAATAGGGGGACCTGGGTCCCTAGATGAGTTTGTGTAACCTAGCCATCTACTTTCCCTGGCCAGTAGGACTACTACCTCTGGACAAGTAGGAAAGGGAAATAACCTTTGATCTAGTTTATTTTGAAGTCTCCAAGTGCCACTTATTTAGTATGCTAATGAATACAAATATTAGTCCCTGAAAACAGGAAAGTTTATGTGTGTTTTTGGCATCATGGTCAAACTGTCAAGCATCATCTTCAAATATGAGAGATAATATTAAATGTAGAACTCACTTATAGTGGCAAGTACGCACATCCTTATAAATCTATAAATGCCTGAAGCATCAAAAGCTCAATTTTGCTCTTATTTTCTGTGTTACACAGGAAAAGAATTCTGTTTCAGCTCCTGAAATAAATTTAAACCTTTCCATTCACCTAGCATTGGAATAAAAATTTAAAAAAAAAGAAAAAAGAAAAAAAGAATACTGTGACTGCATGCACTTATTTCTGAAGAATAATGTATGCTAATGTATGTATTTGTGGTATTACTGGGGCATTTAAAAAGCCGCTAAAATAACATAATGGTCCACCATTTGATTCAAATGGCCTTTAAGTCAGTAATAGCTTTTATTGTTGGAAATGTGGACATTGAAAGACATAGAACTTTAACCAGGAGTGTTTAAAAGAACTAATCAACACAAAACTTTTATTGCTTTATGTGAGACATTGTAATACACCTACCAAAGGTCCTTCCTGAAAGTAGCACCTATGTGACACACTTTGCTAAAGGAACAGCCACATGTACGGCTATTGTTAGTGGCACAGCTCTTTGAATTCCAAAGGTCTTTCCTTTGATATTTAAATTTCTCAAGCAATCTTAATAACTTAAGAGGTGTTGATTAGTCAATGGTCCTCTAATGAAAAATAGTTCAATATCAAAACTGCCTAGGAAGGCTGTTTGTTCAATTTAATCTAAACAAAGAATTGGTTAAAAAATAATCACCGCAGCCTCTTTGATTCACTGGATCATTGAAACAACTGTCTCAATTGAGTTCTTAATGATTTTCAAATATATTTTGGAGAAGTTAACTATCTTAGAAAAAAATGAGCCTTTATGGTTTTAATTCTTTGTATTTCCTCTGTTTTTTTATGTGTAACTTTAATATGTTGTGAAATTATTCCAAGTCTTTAAGACCCCAAAAAAGACATGAGACGTACAACCAAATATATGATATCGTTTTTTGCCTGTTAACCATTCAAAGTTTCAAAAGTCTTTTTTTCTCTCCCGAACTCCCCTTCCCAGTGGCTTCAGAAATGTTACACTTAAACGAATGAGCTTTCTACTGGGGACATTATCAATTAAGAACTCGCTGCTCCAGTCCTTGCACTCTGAAATAGTTCAAAAATCTTTTACATACTAAAAACAATCTCACTTCCCAAAAGATTTGGTGTTTCTTGCTGATGCTAAAACATCACTAGAAAAGGTCATCTTTTTTGTATAGCGGTAACAACAAAGGAGAAGGGCACTAACAAAGCTGTAAGAAATTCATTAAATTTTTTTCTTCTCCATTTAAGCTTAAAATTTTATCATTACAAACCAAAACAAAAATTTAACTATCATTAGACTGAATTTGCTAATAAATACTTACCTGCTTTTGAAAATTCTTTACAAAGAAGATGAACAAAAGCAGTTCCTAGCAGGGTGATTAACATACATGCTTTTAATTTTTAAAAGAGATCAATTTCCACATTCTTACTCTGATGGGCCAATACCAAACACAACCAGACGAAATCTTGTGGAAATGTGAACATAATCTGAGTTAGACATATCCAAAGTCTTTCTTAGATATTATGATTCTTACACATTCTGGGTTTGGAATGTAATATGAAATGCAATTGGGTAGAAGACGATTTGAAGATCCTTTATGTGTGTTGCTCAAAAAGAAAGTTTACAAAGTCAAATATCAGTATAGTGTGCATAGTACAATAATTTCGTAGGTCTATATAACAAAACTGTAGAAATGATCTGCTATTGTTAACTGCTGTTGTAGGGGAGAAAAATTTTTTCTCTACTGTTCTAGGTTCTTTTGGCTGGTCTAATAATTAAATTAACATAAGACAGATTGACAGGAGAAAAACAAATTTAATTTTATACTTACAGGAGCCTCAAATAAACATGAGAGGCTCTTAGACAGTCAGGCACTTGACACTTATATACTATCCTAAGCTAAGAAGAAGGTAAGGACCTGGGTCTTCAAAGAGAAGAAAGACAATTCACAGGAATATGAGAAGAGCAAATGTTTGGTAAACAAATGTTTGCCATGCCATGCAGAGACAATGGGACACAGAGAAGGCTTTGAACAAACAGGCCCTGCTGAGCTCCCCACAGCCCACCATACCTAACCCATACTCTGTCATTATCTCTGGTGATAGTTCTCTTCCTGAACCAGGCCCTCTATCTAAATTCTTTGAGGCAGTTAAGGAAGAGGTAAAAGCTCTTTTAGGCCTTGTCTTCAAGCTCAAAATAATACATATGCCAAAGAGGCACATTTTGGGACAGCCTATTCTGCTCCCTTTTACTATACTCTCAGCATCTGTTTTAGCAGAGTATCACATAATAGATACTAAATAAACAATGATTAAATTGAATGAATGGTTTGCCTGCAACAAGGATTACATGTATGGTATCCCTTACTTTAAAATACCTTCTCTTTTTAATAACTGGTTCTCAAACGAAGTAAATACAGATTAATTGCTAAATTGTTGAGTACATATAAAAGGTTGTTTCAACCAAAAGGATGTGACTACTCAGTTAAATACATCCCACTGGACAAGTTTCCTAACCTCACTGAAATAATTTTCTCCCTGAAAAATGCAACTAATAATGATGAAGATTAAAATTAGATAATGCACATATTGTGCCTAGCATTGTACCGGACATAGTAAATATCCATTCGATGGTAATAATTATTTTATTTTACTTGAGTGAGAAAGAAAGTTTATTCTACTCAATGACACTGGTCTGATTCTGAGGGAAAGTAACAAATTTTTATAATATGTGTGAACTTTTCACCTTATGCATAAACTTTTCCTTCTCTCTCTTCATTTCGAGAAGAATGAGATAGAGGAGATCCAGATATCTAACCAGAAAACATCTGCATCCTTACACTTGACCTTCCAGAATAGCCCCTCCCTCATCACTGCCACCTCCATCACTTTGTGAGTTATTTCCACACCTTGATCTCCATGTGGTTTGACCTCTGCATGGAGACATCTGTAGTGCTTCTTTTTCTACCTATTGAGTCTTCTTTTGAGCAAGAGAAAGAAATTACAGATTTCTGACCAAAACATTTTTTTCTCAGTATCTAGAGTACATAACAATAAAAGGGACCTGAAACTACCAACTTGACTTACATCTAATAAAATCACCATTTACAAGGTGTTGCATTAAGTCGATTGCTTTTCTTTCTCTAAATACGGACTTAAATTTCAGCTCACAGGAAAAACTGATATTAAGAGAAGCAGCTAATGAAATGATACCAGCAGTGCCTGACTGGGAATGTTAGCAGCAGAGTGGAGAAGAAAACAAAACTTGAAACCAGATTTTTAAGGCATGTTTTATTTTAGAGTAATAATTAATCAAAAACATACTAAATGTCAAGTTTCCTTTGATTATTATTCTCCCAGCTATGAGGCCACTTTTCATTGTTTCTTGGGATGATCCTGAATAGAGATATTGTACACTCGAGTTAAGGGGAGAAACTGGTTGCTATCAACTCTGACCACAACAGATGTAAAATAGCAGAATCCAATATGCTTTCTGAAGCTTTCTTTGACTTTGTTTTCCTGGAAACTATAAAAAGAAATCTTTTTTTGTTGCTGCTATTTTGCTGTGTTAGGTGGTTTCGTACTGCTTCCATTCGGCCTTGTTTTAAGAGGAAAGCTTTATCTCACAGACCTATTAGCAAAAAAAAAGGCCTTAGAATCCCAAGACAAAAGAATTATTCTGTGGAGGTGCCCTGCCATAGGTTAACATTTGTTCTCTGTTACTTAAGTGATCTATCACTCATAAGGAAGTTTTTGAAGAAATTAAGAGGAAGACGATTGGATTAAAGAAGAATCTTAAAACTCACTAAATCCAATAACCCGAGAAGAACTTTAAAAGAAAAAAAAAAAATCAAGCATTATAAGAAATGGAGTGGTTCTCTAAAATAAACAAAGGAGGATCTGCCTTAATAAAGACGTGGACAGCTTCTCCCTCTTTTCCAGGCTCAGCTACCAGCAACAAAGAACAGGCCTCCGTTTGCACAGCTGTTGCCCTAAGAACTGAATAACAAAAGGCTGAAATTTTAACTTGAATTTGAAAAAAAATTCAACTGACAGAAAAAAATTACAAACATCAGGGAAGTCAATGAAGAACCAAGGAAGTTTGTGAGATCCGGAAAAAGAATATTCTAAAGGGTAAACTTCCAGTGAGCTTAAAGGAAACTCGCCTTACTGCTGCATCTCAGAGACTGATAAAAGGGGCGGAGGCAGAGCTCCAGAAGCTCCCATCTCGCACAGCCACGAGAGTGATGATGGCGACAGCTGGGAGAAATCCATTGCCTGGAATTGTGGGACGGAAAAGGCATCAATTTCCAACGAGTTCTGAAGCTGCAAAGCAATTTGGTTCTCACTATGAAAAGCTAATGTCAATTGAAGGATAACTTCAAGAAAGCCTTGCCTGATATTTCTTCTAATTTCTGGCTTCTACTTTAGAATGTGTGTCCTCATGGGGAGAGGGAAGATGGGGGTGAGGAGGAGGAGGTAGTAATTCATTTACATCCCCTTTATTTTAAATATTTTTCTTGTCCTTTCTTTTTTTAAAACAATATTTAAAGTCATACAAAAAAAAAAAGAGTGTTTTATAGGAAAAGTCTCGGGAAAATAAACAATATGCTAGTTGGCTTATGCTATTTATTATTTATTAACTATCAATTTCCAAAGAAAGGTTGAGCCATCCACACAATAGAAACTATGAAAACACTAAAACTATTAGATTATTAAATCAGAAGTCAAAGAACAAAATGTCAGGCTCTAATGGGGGGGAAGAGAGGTCAGGGAGAGAGAAAAATTGTACCAGAAATTATAACAACAGTCATGCTTTTGCCATGACAGCTGTGAGATGTAGAACTGAAATTAAAGTTCAATTGTAATGAATTCACTTTATTTTTTTATTCACTTTCCAGCTGCAATAAGAAATGCTGAAGGAATTTCAGATACATTTCTAATAATATGTATTAAATGAACATTCATGACTATACCTCCTATGCACTAGGTTCCCTTGAAGAGTCTTAGAGTTTAATGTAAAAGAGAAACATAAACAAATAATCCCACTACAATATGATTGATTTGGTTGCGTTTCTTTCCATGTATACTGTGGTAGAGGCTTTGTGAAGCTAGAAAAAGAAGCTCTTAATTTGGTTGAGAAAGAGACGAAAAGAATTAGTAATACTTCGTAGGAGTGACATAAGGGCTGGTACTTAAAAGAAGACCAGTTTTCCAGATGGAAAAGAGAGAGAGGGACATTCCCAAAAGAAACCAGACAGAGGAGGAAAGACCACGGTGTATTCAGGAAAATTTCACCATTGAGGGACTGGTGATGAAGTAGGAAAAGTAGTTTGGAACCTTGAAAAACTATAGGGAAGACATCAAAGATCTTTTAAACAGGGAGGTTAAACTATCCTATTTGAATTTTAGAAGACAACTGTGTGTTGCAATTTGGAGAATGGTCAAGAGTATAGGTAAAATTAAAATAAGGAGAAGGCCTGATTAGTCAGGGTTCTCCAGAGAGACAGAGCCAATTGGATATGTGTAGATATATAGAAAGAGATATATTATAAGGGTTTGGCTTCTGGGACTATGGAGGATGGAAAGTCTAAAATCTGCAGGATAGACTGGCAACCTAGAGAACCAGAAGAGATAGGGCTGCAGTTCTAGCCTGAAGGTCATCAGGCATGATGAAGGCTTTTAATATGAAAGTAGAGGCCAAAACAGGAAAAATGAAAAATCAGTGACATACAAAACAAGAAGCAAAAGAAAATGTCATAAACAAAACTACAATATCCTCAGGTAGAGAGGAGAAACTATTATATCCATGAAATAAGAACAAGATGCTTTTTTAAAAGTAATACTTAGAGAAGAAGCACTGTGAATTAAAAGACTGTAGAAATAAAAATGTTAATAAAAGTGTTGGAATACAAAGTTGAAATTGTCTGAAAGGAAATAAAACTACCAATAAGTGAAAAACACAAAAAGAAGTTGAAGAAAAGAAAATCATCAAGGAAGTTCAAGATTCAAGGGACAGAAGTTCCAGAATGAGAGAAGAGAGAAAATAGATAAGAGGAAATTTTCAAAGAGAAAACACCAAGAACTGAAGGAGGTAAATTTTCAGGTTGAAGGAGCCTAGGAGCTCAGCTCAATAAAACACACATTCACATACCAAGGCATATTATAGAAACACTTCAGAATACTGGGAATAAAAATGTCCTAAAAGCTTCCAGAGAGAAAAAGCAAATCACATACAAAGTGATCAGGAATGAAAATGATATTGGCTACTCAATGATTCTGGAAGCCACAAGGCAGTCAAAAATAGGAAAGAAAATAATTTTCAACTTAGAATTCTAACCCATTCAAATTATCAATCAGGTATGATAGTAGAATAAAGACATTTTGGGATGAGCCAAGTCTCAGAAGTTTTATCTCTTAAATGCTTTCGCAGGAAGCTACCAGAGCAAGTAGTTCCCAAAGCAACATCAGCATCACTCAGACACTTGTTTAGAAATGTAAATCATGGGACCTTAGCCCAGACTTGCTGAAGCAGAAATCACAAAAAGCAAAATCTCAGAAAGGGAAATCGAAGATAAGAGAGACTACTGTATTGCTTATTTTGAGCACTTGAAACACAGCAAATGAAGGGAGAGGCTAATCGAGTTAAAATGGTTCTTTCCTTTAGAAAAGGGATGGAGATCAAAGAAGTAAGAGAGAAGACTTTTTTTGTTGTTATAAGCCCTATAATATTTGACCTTTTAAGTTATTCCTTCATTAGTTTGGTAAGATAAAATCAAGTTAAAAAAATAAATTGACTTCAATAAAGGAGTCAAAAATTATTAACTGTTTCTAAATTTCTCTTGACAGGCAATTTCTACCTTACTCTGTTTTCTGACACTCAAAGGAGGACTTTTGTCCTCATCAGAATGCCTCAGACCTTGAGATTCTGGGCTTCGTGTTCAAAGGGACAAAAGAAGAAGTTGCTGGAGACTCTTTATCCTAATTCTCCCATCAGATTTTGGCGACGTGCTTTTCCTATGATTATTTCTATAGAAACATCTTTTCTCAGTTATTTAGAAGTTTCATAGAAGTGTGCATAAGGTCGCCATGCCTTTGCCTGTATTTTAATATCCACAAACACGAGCTTTTTTGGTATCATACTTGCATCTATTCAATCATTCATTCATTCAGAAAAATGTTAGTGAGGCTTTACTATGTGCCAGATACTCACTATTGAGTTTCTTAAAATTATTTTTCTTCTATGCATGGTTTCCATGCTTAAATATTAAGATGTCTCAGAGTTCTTTATAATCACTGCCTTTTTATGTATTAATTAGAAAAGGCAACCCTCAGTGGTATAATAATTAATTAAAATCAGGATAAACTAGATTAAGAAAAGAAAAGCTTTAAGATTTACTTTCTAAATTTAGATTAAGTCAGCTTAAATTTTTCTCTTACCTAACTTGTCAGTGGTCTCTTGTCACAAAGAAAAATGTCAACATATCTAAAATGGTTATCTACCTCCTGCTGATGGTTTGTGAGAAAACAGATTTTGCATTTCCTCTCAAAAAAGTACACTTACAGGGTAGAGTAGTATTTAGAAGTACTCATCTAATATCTTCATTCCATTTCATCCCATCCCCCACCTCAAATCCAGGCACTTTAACATAAAGCCACCATTGCCCAAAAGGATAGTTATTGTGGCAGAACCAGGGTACAAATTTTAAATCTTTCAGCATAACCAGTGTAATATTATATACTTATTAATTTAAGTTACAACTCAAGGTTCAGATAGTTGCCAGTTTTAACTGAATGTTTGTTTCTTCCCCAAATTTATTTGTTGAAGCACTAATGCAGGTGGGGCCTCTGGGAGGTAATTATCATGAGAGTGGATCCTCCATAATGGAAATAGTGTCCTCATAAGGAGAGAAAAAAAGCCAGCCCTTTCTCTGTTCTCCATCATGTGACATCTGTCTACAAGCCAGGAAGAGGGCTCTCACCAGACACCAAATCTTGCTGGTGCCTTGATCTTGGACTTGCCAGAACTGTGAGAAATAAATATTTGTTGTTTACCACCCAGTCTATGGTATTTTTGTTACAGCAGCCCAAACTGACCAAAAGATTACCCGAATCAGGAATTGACAACCCAGGAATGGTCAGCTGGCATGCAATTCAGGGAACGCACACTCCAGATACAGATAATATGAGTATATGACTTCTGTTAGCCTCATTTCCATCAATACTAGAAGCTTTTCTAATTAATACCGTTACTTGAATCACATGAGTTTGATCTATGTGGGTCCACTTATATGTGAAGTTTTTTCTCAGTAAACATATTGGACAATTTTTTGGAGATTTGCAACAATTTGAAAAAAAGTCACTGATAAACCTTAAGATTTTCTTAATAAGATTTTCTTTTCTCTAGCTTACTTTATTTTAAGAATATAGTATATTATACATATAACATATGAAATATGTATTAATTGCTCTAGTCAACAGAAGGCTATTAGTTGTTAAGTTTTGGAGAGTCAAAATTATATGCAGATTTTTTTTTTTACTGTGTTGAAGTCAGCACTCCTAAACCCTGTGTTGTGCAAGGATCAACTATATAATAAATGTTGGAAATGGGGTCTTATTGTGAAAGTGAGTGGAATTCAGGATATGTTGTTTAATTAACAGAATATGAAAATCTATTCAAGCTTATAATCTGTAATTTTAAATATAATGCCTGACGCTTGACCCACAATTGAACCTGTGTCCAATCAGTGAGTCAGAGGACTTCTGCTTGCCTGATGCCAACTCTAAGGGCACAAGATTCTGCCTCTGGATATTGTTGCATCTGCTTCAAGTAAACATTTCATGTAAAGAGGCAGTTGGAGCACTCCAAAAGAACAGAGAGCTGGGATTTCATCAATCTTAAGTAACAGTTTGCATAAATATTTTTGAGCCTGCTTGCTAACAAATGTTTTTTTAAATAAGGTCTGTGTTTGTGGCACAATTTATGGAGAGTAAGTCAATTTTGTGTTGGTTGCTATTATTTACTAAAATAATCTAAAGTTGTACAAGACAAACTGGCTTAGGTTTACAACAACCCCCACAAAAGGTACAGAGTTAGCTGACACTGTGAAGATCCTTGAAGAAGTTCTGTAGTCACGACAAGAGATCCAAGAGATTGGTGCAGCATGAGGAAGCTTGGATCACATAATGAGAGATTAGTAGGAACATAAACATCTCAATGGGAGATACTATAGACTAGTGACTACATCTGGAAACCATAGATGATGACCTCAGCAAATGACATGAACAACTACTGATGAAGGCTCAGATATTTTGTCCTTCTTTGGAGCCACAAGGCTACTTTAAATGTAATCAGAGAATTGCCTGTGTTAAAAGTTGAAGTGACTGAGTTTGCTAGGAATTGACTAAAATGGTTACTGCTATCAGAAAGAATAGGGTCTCTAAATAGATAATAAATTGGAATTTAGAAAATAATCTAAAAATTTTCCTTTCTTGCACATCAAAGTTTCGGATTTTGAGAAATCTACTCACTATATTATCACATAAAGAAGAACAATTCTGGATCTCTCAATTTCTCTCTCCAAGACATTTTATTTTAAGGCTTGACACCTCTGTTACATTTTCTCCTCCAGCTCTTCAGGAGTGACCCATTGTCCCCTTAGACTCTTCTTAGTGATCCAAAATCTGCTCCAAACTCTAAGAAAGGGATATTCATGTCTTGCTAAAACGTCTACTCAAATTAAGGACAAAAGAAAGACAATATCTTATATGTATGTGTGTGTCTTAGTCAGTTTGACTTCTGTAACGAATACCATAGATTGGGTGGCTTAAGAAACAAATATTTATTTTCCACAATTCTAGAAGCTGGAAAGTCCAAAATCAAGTGCCAGCAGATTCAGTGTCTGGCGAGAGGCTTCGTCCTTCTCACTCTCCTCACACGGCAGAGAGAGAGAGATCATCTCTCTTACGTCTCTTTCATAAGGGCACTAATCCCATTTATCAGGGCTTCACCCTTGTGACCTAATTACTCCCAAAGCCCCACTTCCAAATACCATCACACTGAGCATTAGTATTTTAACATCCAAACTGTAGGATGGGGTGGGGAACACAAACAGTCAAGCTATGTTACAAAAGAAAGGGAAGTGGTGGTGAGGAAAAATTATGTTGAATTAGCCCTTAGGAATTTTACTTCCTAAAAGAAGCAGATAGAATCATCTTGCATTCAGCAAACACCTAATTATAAGCCAGATATTGTGTTAGAAAAGCACTAGTTTCATCAAGATGAATAAAATATTTTCTGACCTCTAGTAAGGAGACAGGCAATACAATGTGCTAAATGCTGTGATGGGGTTAAGTACAGAGCCAATATTGGGGATTGGAGGGAGCTCTGACTGGGGGAGTCTGATAAGCCTTCCTGCAGAGATGACATTCAAACTGGGTTTTAAAGTTCATCAGTTGAGAATGGCCTTTCTACTCAGCAAAAATGAATGACAAAGAATGGAGTGCTGAGGAATGGTGACAAGTCTAGGGGCTAGAGAGTATATGGATGGACTAGCAAGGTGTTATGCTAGAAAGGTAAAGTATGGTCAGATTGCGAAGTCTCATAATTGCTTTTCTAAAGAGATTGGCCTTTATGGGGTTGACCAGGCCATCCAGGGTGTCTACAGGTTCTAAAGTGGTGTTCTGATAGGAGGGCAGGATGGGTCAAAAGGCCAAATCTCTAGCCCCCTCCACCCTTCCCCACCCTACTTTATATCTTCCAAGTCTGTTTTATATTTTTAATTTAAAAGTAGGACCCAGCTGTTATTTTTAAGTTTTAAAATTACTCATATAAGCAATTAAAAGTCATAAAAGATCTTTAATTGGGGAAATTAAATGATCATATTTACATTTCAGAAAGTTAATTCTGGCTGCAAGATGGGAAGAAAGATTAGAGAAGATATAAAAGGCAGAAAAGCCATTAGTTAGAGGGCGAAAATAGCTCAGACAAGGAATGACAAGGGGTCCAAACCAAGGTAGTGATAGTAGGAGTATGAACAGAAGTAGGAAGAGGGAACAGATTCTAAAGACATTTTAGAAACTGAATGAACAGCCGTTTTCAACTCCTACTACACATGTAGCAGGCTTTGACAGTGTTTGGGCATAGCAGGCAGGAAACTCTGTATACACTTTACCCTTCCATTGGTAGACTGGGATAATATTAATTGCTTCACTTTAATGTATTGTCACAGGGAGGTGAGATAAAGGGCCTCTTATAACATTCCAACATTCTAAGCTGTTGAGGGTAATAAGGTTTGTTGATAGATGTGATTTTGTGAAAAATTTCATTAAACCTAGAAGCTTCCAGATGAACATAGAAAAAGTCACAAATATACAATGTTCATTTGACTTATCAATTCCAGAAGACCAATGTGGTATTTCGTTGTCTTTCTTCTCTCTTTCATTTTCTACAGGTAATATTTTTTTCCCAACTCTAAAATAGAAAATTTTGAAAAAATGGATTTAGTAGTAAATAAAGTAAACCATAGATATGGTTTATTCTGTTGTTTTTGTTATGCTATACTGTTTGTCCTCACCAAGACCTATCCTTACCTTGGACTGGCCATATAAGGAGACACAGTATTGTGATTTAAGACATGACAATGAGATGCTTAATCCTTATTTCCAATCATAGTTATTTAGTATACACCTACTTTGCAAAAGGTAGGCACCATAGAATGCAACATGGGTTTAGTCTTAGTCCAGTAAAGCTTTCAGTCAGCAGGGGAAACATTAAACAACTAACTGCACACAGTTATTTGACCACTATTTTAGTAACGATATTGAAGATGAAAAAATTGCTGCATGAGAATCTAGAACAGGGGACCTCACCTAGCCTTCACTTCCACAAGGAAGTGACTTTTGACTGGCAAGTTGAAAGACAAGCTGCTTTTTCTGCAAATAATGAGGAAAAGAAATTCAGGAAGGGTAGACAGTGTAAAGCAGGAAGATGGGCACTAAACAGCAGGAAATACTTTTAACTGTTGCTGGAGGGCAGAAATCAACAGGGAAAATGGCTAGATGAATTAGGAAAGTGCGCGCACATACAGATTTGTAGGCCATGTTAGAGTTTGGTTTTAGCCTAGAGGCCAAAAGGAAGACTTTGTATAGAATTTAAAGAGGGTAAAATTATCAGACATATTTTTAAAGACTTCCTGGACTTCTTGGTGAAAAATAGATTGGAATGGGACAGAAGTTGATTTAGGGAGACCACGTAAGTGGTTCTTATCAGAAAATATATCAAATATCTCAGTTGCAGACTCTGATGCCAACGACTTGAGTTTCAGGGATAATCCTAATCAGGGCAGATTGCATATAGACCTAGACTTCAACACTAAACGACAGAGTCTAAAATGTATCTTGCTGTTAAGTTTGATGCCCTTCGTCTTGCATGGCCCATGCTACTAGGCCACAGGCTCCCCGACTCAGCTAAACTAAGCTGGGCCATGTGCCAGCTACTGTTTCTGGGCTGTTGGATTTTTTTCCTCTATCCTTTGCTACACAGGAGCCTTTTCCTAAAACTTTCTCTGATCCCTGCCTAGCTTCACCAGTAGCTAAATTCTGCAGGTCACCACAAACTGGACTGGCCTCTTAGGATAGCACTGTCTTCTCAAGTAGAGCTTTTCTCTACTAGCTGTTCTACCTCAGCTGTTGATTCCCTCACTGGTTTCAGCTCTGTCCTAGGTTAGGGTTCTCACCTGCTCCCTCCCCTCCCCTCTCCAAAAATGCCTCTGTGGTGAGGCTACCAGAATTATAAAACTAAACTACAATAAATAACTTACAGTGGTGAGATATCTACCTAGAAGATCTTCCCTTTAACAAAAGAGAGCTTTCTTATTTCCTATTCTTATGAGATAGCAAGGTTAAAATGTATTTTTTCTAACAATTCCATTAAAAGTTCCAGTGTGGTTGAGGCACTGATGCACATGATTAGCAAAAGAATGAGGATCATGTTTTATGGTAACAAATAACATAAACTTTGCAAGCTCAATATTTTTCTCAAAAGTGTTGAATTGTTTAGGTTTGTTTGCTTTTAACTGGCCTGAACACCTAACTCTCATATTTGTCTGGATTTCCTGCAGTAAAAATGATACATCTCAGTAAAGAGAGATATTGGGGTGTGAAAAGAAGTGTTACAAGTCAAGGAGCTACTGGCATTTAATTTGTAGCAGGTGTGCTGTTAAATTTAATAAGCATTTCTGAGTATTCAGGGTTTTTTTTTTCTTTCTTTATGAAGAGGACTCTGAGCACATGAGCAATATTTAAATCAATAAGTAAAATATAATCCTATCAGGATACAGCAAATAATTCTCTACTTTTATACTTTCTGTACCCCTGAAAAAAATAACTTAGAGGAACAAGTTTTCCCTAAGTTTTCTAGAATATATTTATTTTTATTTTGTTTTCTTTTTTCATTTTACAGTCCGGGCAAAATAAGACCTTCCATAAAAATTAACTAGCATTTCATTTCCTGAGGCTGAAATCTGAAGAACATTGATAAGTTTCAAGATAACATCTTTTTAAAATATGCATTCGTGTTTCTTTTTTAAACACCTGTTTCTAAAAATAGAATTCTCAGTGTGACCAGAACAAATGAGGCCAGGGTGAAAAATGTTTCTGCCAAGTTGTGAGACTGATGTGAATTAAAATAGCTGAAACGTAAGTCCATGTTATTGTAATCCGAAGTGTTAAAGCGTGCCCTTCATCTAAGAAATGCAAAATATTTTCAAAACAAGCATCATGTGACACTCAGCAGATTGGGTTATATTATTTCAGCTCTCCGGTGGAGGTAATCTGTTCTGCTGAGATTCTGGGATATTTTGCTAAAATACTGACCCTTTATTTCTTAATGCAGCTCAGAATTCTCAATTTTTTAATGTGCTAGTTTTACATTTTATTATTAATCTGATTGCTGTCAAAATTTCTAAA
>NW_011888997.1:1145425-1148165 GCF_000151845.1 Pteropus vampyrus | reverse complement strand
ATAAACAACAAATGAAAGCTGAATGTTTATCTCATAAATACTGTAGAACAAAGATGAGAAAAGGCAATATGTGTGTCTGTTTTGAGAGAAGGAAATATGTGTATGTGTGTTTAATTATCTTTATGATTAAAAGAAAAACACCTATCTTGCATTGGACAGAAATATTTTTAATTTATCTAACTAAAAAGATCATGTTTTTGTGAAGCTTGAAAATTTTCAACTTAAAGGGGCGCTTTTAAAGAAAAAGAACACGAAATTACAAATATAAGATTAGGAACAAAAGTGAATATATGTTTGGGAATAGAAAATAAATCACATCAAAATGCAATTTAAGAATAGATAAATACATTAAATATCATACAATACAGAAGAATATATTTTATTAATTAATTATCTTATAAACCTGTCCAAGGCCGGATTAATATTTTACATTAACTAGTTGGACACATAAATAAATACATAGGAATTTGTGAACAAAACTAATATAACTGTGAACAGCCAAAATAGCTACAAATAAGAAGGCATTTAATTTTGATACTACATATAGCTTAAGTTTTTTTAAATTGCAAAGTTATTAATTTAACAAATATTTGGAACATGTAGCATGGTAGGACAGATAGCCATAATTCAAATAATAAAACAAATAGATATTTATTGTATCAACAAACTGTGATTAGTGTCATAAAGGAAATGTTAGGGAGATATAATAATAGGAAGATCCAATCTAGTTCTTGGAGGGGTGTGGGATGGGGAGAGAGAAGACTTCCCTGAGGAAATGACATTTGACTTGGGCCTGAATTTTGAAGAATTATAAACAAGGTTAAGAGGTGGAAACTAACATTGCGAGTGGCAGGCATGGTATATGAGAAGGTCTTCAGAAAACTAAGAGCATAATCCTTCAAAGGATAAAAAAAATTTATGTGGGTGGAGCACAGTAACAGTAAGCAAGGTGTTGAGTATCACAGGATGAAGCTAAAAATTCAGCAGAGGCCAGATCATGCAGAGCCTTCCAGGATATTAGGCAATAAATTACAAAAGGGTTTTAAGGAAGAGAGTCAGATTTAATCTTTTAAAAAATAATTATGAGCTAGAAATGAGACAGGAAAAGTTGGGAGAAGTAATACTTCTATAAGTACATCATTTTTATACTTTGACTTTTGAACCGTGTTAATGTTGTAATATTCATAAAATACTAATGAATATATTTTATTCGTGAAAGAGAATACAAACTAAAGCAAATGAACCTTATTGTATTCCAAAAGAGTGACATAAATGCACTTGAGGAAGGGAATCAGGGTGGATGTCAAGTAGGGCTATTCAAATAACTTTTGAACAAAGATTTTAACACTCTACTTTCATTCTAAAGAGAAAAAAATGTGTAAGTAAATATCGAATGTATAATTTTAATAGGTTTATTATAAAACAAAGAGGTTAAAAAAGATAAGTAATCTATGTGTGTGTATGTATGCACATACCTGTGTGTGTACATACATATTTCTTAGCATTGTCTGCTGAGAAAGCCTAGAAGTAGTCATGCCCCTGCAATAGCAATGAAGACAATTAATGCCTAAATTTTGGCTTCTAAATATATTTTCTACTAAAAGGAATCAAAGCGCCTTGGAGAAATGGCTGATTCCAGCCTGGGGCAGAAAAAGTATAAGAACCTTAAACATCTTGTGCCACCATAAGAAAAAAATTCAAAACTAGTGGGAATGTCAAAAACAAACAAACAAACAATAACAACAACAATAATATGAGGTTCTTATCTGGCCACATCTGGGATAATTTAAGCAAAAAATAATTATGTTAACAGATTAAAACCTATGAAAAGAAATAAGAATCCATAAATTCACACTAACATATAAAGAAAATGATTTTCAATTAAAAGAAAAAAATAGAAAACTTAGAGCGGAGAAGCCTTTAACCAAGTGATCAAAGTTAACATCATTAGTATGAAGACAAATCAAAATGATGTGCCTCATGATATGATGCACTGAGAAGTACACGACACCATTTGTGGAAGTCCTGCCAAAAATGTGTAACTTCAAACTAATCATAAGGAAGCATCAGACAAACCCAAAAAGAGAAACACATTACTAAAATAACTGGCCTGTATTCTTCAAATGTCATATATGAAAAACAAAAGCAGACCGAAGATCTTTTCCAGATTAAATGAGACAGAAGAGATGCGACAACTAAGAGCAACATGTGATCCCGGATTGAATACTGGACCCCAATTTTTTCTATTCTTTCTTTTTTTAATTTTTTCTTTTAAAATTAAGAACTTCAGCTCCTCAAAAGATATTGTTAAGAGAATAAAAGGACAAGCAACACATTGGAAAAAAATATTTACAAGTCACATATTTCATAAAGAACTTGCATCCGGATTATGTAAAAAAACTCTCAAAACTCATCAATAAGAAAACAAACCAGTTGATTTTTTAAAGAGGGCAAATGATTTGAATTCACACTTCACTAAAGAATAAATATGGATGGCAGATAAACACATGAAAAGACACTCATCACTAGTTATTAAAGACATGCCAATTAAAACCACAATGTGGTATCAGCAGATATCTATTAGAATGGCTAAAATTAAAGAGTGTAAAAAGCGTTAGGACGGATGTGGAGCAACTGGAGGTCTCATACACTACTATTGGAAATAAAGTGGACCAACCACTTTGGAAGACTGGCAGTTTCTTAAAATGTTAAATGTGCACTTGCCGTATGACCCAGCCAT
>NW_011888997.1:1142645-1145375 GCF_000151845.1 Pteropus vampyrus | reverse complement strand
CAAACCAGTTGATTTTTTAAAGAGGGCAAATGATTTGAATTCACACTTCACTAAAGAATAAATATGGATGGCAGATAAACACATGAAAAGACACTCATCACTAGTTATTAAAGACATGCCAATTAAAACCACAATGTGGTATCAGCAGATATCTATTAGAATGGCTAAAATTAAAGAGTGTAAAAAGCGTTAGGACGGATGTGGAGCAACTGGAGGTCTCATACACTACTATTGGAAATAAAGTGGACCAACCACTTTGGAAGACTGGCAGTTTCTTAAAATGTTAAATGTGCACTTGCCGTATGACCCAGCCATTCCTCTCCGCGGTATTTCCCTAAGAGAAATATAAGCACATGTTCTTTTAAAGATTTGTACATGAATGTTCATAAAAGTTTCATTTGTAACAGCCAACCATTTCCAAGAAAATATAGTCCAAGTCACATATTTTCTAGCTTTAATTATTATAATACCTCCTGCAATCTACTAAACATTTATCCCCGCCCCCTCCAATTCATATGTTTCAATCTTAACCCCCAATGTGATAGTTCTTGGAGATGGGGCCTTTAGGGGTTAACTGGGTCATAAAACTGGAGTCCTCCTGAATGGGATTAGAAGTGTCATAAAAGGGACCTCAGAGAGCTCTCTCTCCCTCTCTCTGACATTTGAGAACACAGACAGACAGTCAGCACCCTGCAACCTAGAAGAGAGCCCACCAGAACCAAACCATGCTGGGACTCTCAGGCTTCCAACCTCCCATACTGTGAGAAATACATTTCTGCTGTTTATAAGCCACTCAGTCTAAAGTACTTTGTTACAGCATCCTGAATTGGCTAAGACACTCTTTAGCTGGTTTCCCTACTTCTCACTCCCTAGCTCCAGCAGTGTATTCCCAAAATAGCAGCCAGATGATGTTTTAAGCTCTACATATTTAAATTACGTGACCTGTCTACCCTACCCACCTACCTATCTATCAGGTCCAGCAGCACGATCTCCTTGCTTTTCTTCACACACACTAAGCACACTCATTCCTCAGATTTTACAATTACTGTTTTCTCTTCCTGGACACTCATTGCTCAAATATTCACACAAACAACTCCTTGACTTCTTTCAAGTCTCTGCTCAGATGCCATCATCTCGTTGAAGATTCTCTTGGAAAATTCTATATAAACAGCTGGCTCCTAACCACCACCACCATTCCTCTCACTCTTCCCGATTTATTTTTCCTTGTAGTATTCCTCACCATCCAAAATATTGTACGTAGCACCTCTTCAGTTATTGTCTCTATGTTCTCACCACCACTAGAATATAAGCTCCACAAGAACAAGGATTTTGCTTCATTCACTGCTATATATTCCAGCAAATAGAACAGTTCCCGGTAGGTAGACATTCAATATATTCTTATTGATTGGATGTATTATATTGTAACTGCATTATCTTTCATGTTTTGTTTGACATCTATAGAGTGGTGAAGGTTTCCTGACGTATTAGAGATAATTTTAAATAAAAAACTTTACATTAAATTTACTTTGTTTCATATTTTTATGTGCTTTGTTTTAAAGTGACTTCTCATTGTCCATTCTTTCCCTCCCTCATCACTACCCCTATCATTTCATTTAATTTTAAATGTGACAATACTCTGAAGATAATATCTAAAGTGTTATGCTATTTTTCTTTACTTTATTTCTCAAGATTTTTACTACCTTGGGAAGGGAAGAAGGATCAGATCTGGTGTTAAAAATGTATAGTAGGCATTTTCCTAGTGGTTTGAGAAGAAAAGAGCAAATTTTAAAGATAGTGGAAAGAAAGAAAGATAAGAAAAATGGCTCTTCCTGGCAGCATTATTTTTTAACCCTCATTCTTTGGTTACTCAAATAGTACAGTGCATTTTATAGCTGCTAATCTTACAACATCCTTCTACGTTATCATGATGTTTGAGAGGCATAATTTGATCACCTGCAGTTTATTGTTAGGAATGCATAGCAATTATCACAATGTATAATTGAATTAATAGAGCAGGAATTTGTCCAAAGTTGTTTAGTCTCCAGTCTCTGATTGTAAACTACTGGTCATTCACGGTACTTAACTAGCACAATACAAGCTTCCTGCTGTGATGCCATTTTTCACCCCATCCTGCTGAGATGACTTAGTTGTTTACAGAAAGAAAACTGCCTCAAGAGTGGCTGAGATTCTCTGCCGTTTAAAAAAAATCATTGTATGACCAAAGTGAAAGATGTGAGATAACCTAAAAAGAACCAAAGAATCAAACATACAAATAAATTTTGAGAGAGTATTTGACAAACTTTTAGGAGCGTAAAAGAAGCAAATCTAAGAAATTATAAAGGGAAGACTATTTGGTCTTCCAACCAGAAGTGCAGAAAGAGGAAGAGAAATGAGGAATGCTAAATGTCAAAAAGACTCACAGTTGGATAATTATTTCCTTAACTTGAAATAAACAAGGTTGATATTAAATAGATACTGCTGACAGAAAAGATTAAACTGATAGATATCTTTTATATCAAGCCTTGCTGTAGGGGGGGATGTTTCTCCAGTTCATTTTTAGTCTTCTATGCCTTTGATTAATCTCACCTAATTGCCATATACCTCTCTGCTATATTTCATCCCTCAATACCTGAAAATGAAAGTCTATTTCACTTGTTATTGCTTCCCGAAGTGGGTCATAACTCTGTATATTCAAAGACTACAAAATGGAGTGTCAGGACCCAACAAATG
>NW_011888997.1:1119832-1142595 GCF_000151845.1 Pteropus vampyrus | reverse complement strand
TATAAGCTCCATAAGAACAAGGATTTTGCTTCATTCACTGCTATATATTCCAGCAAATAGAACAGTTCCCGGTAGGTAGACATTCAATATATTCTTATTGATTGGATGTATTATATTGTAACTGCATTATCTTTCATGTTTTGTTTGACATCTATAGAGTGGTGAAGGTTTCCTGACGTATTAGAGATAATTTTAAATAAAAAACTTTACATTAAATTTACTTTGTTTCATATTTTTATGTGCTTTGTTTTAAAGTGACTTCTCATTGTCCATTCTTTCCCTCCCTCATCACTACCCCTATCATTTCATTTAATTTTAAATGTGACAATACTCTGAAGATAATATCTAAAGTGTTATGCTATTTTTCTTTACTTTATTTCTCAAGATTTTTACTACCTTGGGAAGGGAAGAAGGATCAGATCTGGTGTTAAAAATGTATAGTAGGCATTTTCCTAGTGGTTTGAGAAGAAAAGAGCAAATTTTAAAGATAGTGGAAAGAAAGAAAGATAAGAAAAATGGCTCTTCCTGGCAGCATTATTTTTTAACCCTCATTCTTTGGTTACTCAAATAGTACAGTGCATTTTATAGCTGCTAATCTTACAACATCCTTCTACGTTATCATGATGTTTGAGAGGCATAATTTGATCACCTGCAGTTTATTGTTAGGAATGCATAGCAATTATCACAATGTATAATTGAATTAATAGAGCAGGAATTTGTCCAAAGTTGTTTAGTCTCCAGTCTCTGATTGTAAACTACTGGTCATTCACGGTACTTAACTAGCACAATACAAGCTTCCTGCTGTGATGCCATTTTTCACCCCATCCTGCTGAGATGACTTAGTTGTTTACAGAAAGAAAACTGCCTCAAGAGTGGCTGAGATTCTCTGCCGTTTAAAAAAAATCATTGTATGACCAAAGTGAAAGATGTGAGATAACCTAAAAAGAACCAAAGAATCAAACATACAAATAAATTTTGAGAGAGTATTTGACAAACTTTTAGGAGCGTAAAAGAAGCAAATCTAAGAAATTATAAAGGGAAGACTATTTGGTCTTCCAACCAGAAGTGCAGAAAGAGGAAGAGAAATGAGGAATGCTAAATGTCAAAAAGACTCACAGTTGGATAATTATTTCCTTAACTTGAAATAAACAAGGTTGATATTAAATAGATACTGCTGACAGAAAAGATTAAACTGATAGATATCTTTTATATCAAGCCTTGCTGTAGGGGGGGATGTTTCTCCAGTTCATTTTTAGTCTTCTATGCCTTTGATTAATCTCACCTAATTGCCATATACCTCTCTGCTATATTTCATCCCTCAATACCTGAAAATGAAAGTCTATTTCACTTGTTATTGCTTCCCGAAGTGGGTCATAACTCTGTATATTCAAAGACTACAAAATGGAGTGTCAGGACCCAACAAATGTTTGCCACAGGTGTTTTCAAACCTAAAAAAATTATCATTTCACACAAAACACAATATACTATTCTTGTACTCATAGATTATCCTGCAAGATATACAACCCTAATCCAGAGTACCAGAAGGAAAGCTCGCTACTTCTTCCCTCTGATGTTCTTCTCTCTTCCTACACAGACTTAATGAAGACATCTGCCTGACAACATTCAGCTTGTCAAATTAGGAAAAAAAAAAAAAAAAAAGCCCAATTTTCCTTGTCATCTGCAAAAAGAAGAAACCAAAAAAGAATGTCAGAAATATATACACTTTATCTTGCCCTCAGCGCATTCCTTGATAATTATAAGAAGAACGATGAATGCTTAATGGTTTTACAGTTCTCTTCATTTTGATGCTCCCTCCTGAAAAATGAATCTTTACTACTATGAGCAGCATGCATAAAAACTACTATGAGAGAAACTGCTGAAGAGAAAAGAGAATAGTAAAAATATCTGGCTTCTTTAGCTATTCAAATGCTTGATCCACTGGGCAGAAAACTATACCTGATGAGGAGAGGAAGGAAGTTAAATAGAAAAATAGGAAACAGTTTCTCTAAAGAGCCTAAAATCAATTCCAAGTTTCTACAAATAACTAGACCTACAGATTACATGTGTAAAATACATATGTAATGACACACTCATAGCCATTCTACATGTAGCCTCTTTGTCTTTATCTCATTCAAATTTATTATCTATCTATTCTTCTTTTCCACATTTCAATAGCAGCCCTTCCTATAATGTAAAAAACAGAAACCATCTCTTATGCCCACTTGGGAATTACTTATTTGTGTATATTATTGTAAATTCTTATTGGGCAGACATATTTAGATATATGTTACTTAAAATTATTTCCTGTGATTAATTAAGTATGTAATGAATATTATTTGATTGATTCATAAACTTGCCTTTAGACTCTACTTCCTTGTGAAATTTCAACTGATCAGAAACAGTCCAAAATACTTGTTTCTTCCTGGACAATGTTCCTTATTGGCTTCACAATCCATTTACCTTCCCCGATTTAGAGAACTACTCTCCTTCATTGTATGTGGCCATGGTGGAAGGGCAATTGTCTATCTTCGGAGGCCAAGGCACCTAGGTCCTTTTTCTGGTAGACTCAAGGGTCAGAAGTGTGACAAATTCAGCCAACCAGGTTCTCTCTCCTGGGACTGTGAATCTTGAGTGAATGATACAAGAATGAAGAAAATATTGTAGAGATTATTTTATTTCAGTGTCAGCAAAAGAGAAGAGATGTATTTACAAGACATCTTTTGCCATGGGATAGTAGCCATCCTTACTGATTCCTGGTTCTCTAAAGCTTTCTTTGCTCCTCTTTGTTCCCAAACAAGGCCTCCTAGCCTGTTTCCCCTATGTACACAGCACCATATTCATCCCCATGCCTGCTGCTAGAGTCTTAAATTCCCTTTTATTTAAGGTAACAACAGTTAGTTAGTATTAATCATAATTCAGATAATTGATAGAATACCCTAGAGATAAAAGTGAATCTTCACAAGATAATTTGCAAACTATTTCTGATTTCAATGGAATTACATGTGAAAGGAAAATTTGATGGAGTGTTTCTCTGCTACATGGAGAAATAGACCACACAACTAGTAAAGAAACATATTTTTAAACTATTTTACCTTTTAAATACTTTCAAGATGCTCTGGGAAAGTGGGAGCCAATTTTTAAGAAAAAAAGGGATAGTTATTGATGTGAGAGACTGTCCTTCCACCTTAGTACAGTTAGTGAGAAGAATGCTAAGAGGTAAAACCAGGGATTTAAAACTTGGCATATTGTGAAACCTAATATGTCAGGAAAGCACTTTGGAGTCAAACAACCTCAGGTTCCAGTTTGAGCTCAGCTCAGCAATTTTCTAGGTGTGTGACCTCAGAGAATTATTTAATTCCTTAAAATATCAGTACAGTAGTTCTCTCCTACTCACAGTTTCTCTTTCTGAGGTTTTAGTTACCCACAGTCAATCCAGGTCCAAAAATATTAAATGGAAAATTCCAGAAATAAACAATTCATAAGTTCTAAACTGTGGGCAGTTCTGAGTAGGGTGATGAAATCTCACACCGTCCCACTGCATCCCTCCCAGAGTATGACTCATCCATTTGTTCAGCATCTTCATGCTGTATGTGCTCCCCGCCAGTTAGTCACTTAGTGTGTAAGGAGGAGGTATAATTCTATTATCTTCAGAATACAGGTACAGAAAAGAAAGCAGAGACAGGTAAATCATTTATCTATGGCCTCACTACACATAAAGGAATAGGATCAGTCATAAAATAGATATCTCTCCTGTCAGATAAGAACACTAGCATCCCATCCCAGCTGGAACCTGCCTTTTCCTGAATCCTTAGTACCAACTGATGAAAGGCTGGAAAGACAGGGTCCCATTAAGAAAAATAAAAATGTCTATGACCAGCTTTGAATTTAGGTAAGTAAAACTGGATTCAAAATTCTGTGAATGGCTTAAACACAAACACCTTCTTCTGACATTTAGACTAAAATAAAATCTCCATCTATTTTTTAGAGCAGTCTTAGATTCACAGAAATATTAAAAGAAGGGTACAGAGATTTCCCACATACCAGTGCATATGCATAGCCTCCCTCAATATCAACATTCTCACCAAAGTGGTACATTTGGCACAACTGATGAACCTATATTGATACATCGTAAGCACCCAAAGTCCATAGTTCACATTAGTGTTCTCTCATGGTATTGTACATTCTTTGGGTTTAGACAACGTATATTGACATGTATCATTCATTGTAGTATCACAGAGTATTTCCACTGCTCTAAATATTCTGTGTACTCAGACTTTTTATTCCTCCCCATGCCCCAAACTCCTGGCAAACATTGATCTTTTTACCGTATCTATAGTTTTGCCTTTTACCGGATGTTGTATAGTTGGAATTATACAAGACATAGCCTTTTCAAATTGGCTTCTTTCACTTTAAATATGTATTTAAGTTTCCTCCCTGTCTTTTAATGGTTTGATAGCTCCTTTCTTTTTAGTGCTGAATAATATTCCATTGTCTGGATGGACCATAGTTCATTTACCCATTCACTTACTGAAGTTTTGGCAATTGTGAATAAAGCTGCTATAAATATCAATGTACAGTTTTTGTGTGGACGTATCTTTCCCATTCTTTTAAGTAAATACCAAGGAACAAAGTTGCTAGGTTGTATGGTAAGAGTAGATTTAGTTTTGTAAGAAACTGCCAAACTGTTTTCCAAAGTGGCTGTCCCATTTTGCATTCCCACCAGCAATGAATGAGACTCCTTGTTGCTCACATCTTCATCTGTATTCGGTGTTATAGGTGTTTTGGATTTTGGCCGTTCTAACAGGTGTTTAGTGGTATCTCATTGTTGCTTTAATTTGCTTTTCCCTAATGACATGTGATATGGAGCATCTTGTCATATGCTTATTTGCCATCTGAATGTCTTCTTCAGAGGCCTCTGTTTAGGTCTTTTGCCCATGTTTTAATCTGATTGTTTATTTTCTTGTTGAATTTTAAGAGTTCTTTGTATATTTTGAGTAACAGTCCTTTATTAGATGTATGTTTTGCAAGTATTTTCTCCCAGTCCATGGTCTATCTTTTCATTCTCTTGTGTCCTTCATAGAACAGTAGTTTTTAATTTTGATGAAGTCCAACTTACCAATTATTTCTGTTGTTGTATCTAAAAAGATATCACATACATAAGGTCATCTAGGTTTTCTCCTATGATGTCTTCCATGAGTTTACAATTTTTCATTTTACTTTTAGGTCTATGATCCATTTCGAGTTAATTCTTATGAAAAGTGTTAAAATCTGTGTCTAAATTTATTGTTGTTGTTGTTCTTGTTGTTGTTTTTGCAAGTGGATGTCCAGTTGTTCCAGCACCATTTGGGATTGCATTGAATCTCTAGATCAAGTAGAGAGGAACTGACATCTTGGCGATATTGAGTCTTCCTAACCATGGACATGGAATACTTTTCCATTTCTTTAATTCTTTTTTTTTATTTCATTCATCAGAGTTTTGTGATTTTTCTCACAGTTCTTGTACATATTTTGTTATTTTACACCTATTTTATTTTGGGGGTGCTAATGTAAATGGTATTGTGTTTTTAATTTCAAATTCCACTATTTATTGCTGATATATAGAAAAGCAATCGACTTTTGTATATTAATCTTTTATCCTGCAACACTGCTATAATCACATTAGATTTGGGAGTCTTTTGCCGATTCTTTTGAATTTTCTATATAAAAAATGTCATCTGTGAACAAAAACAGTTTTATTTTCTTCTTCCCAGTCTATATACCTTTTATTTCCTTTTCTTGAATTGTTGCATTAACAAAAACTTCCAGTACAATATTGATGAGAAGGAACATCGCTGCCTTGTACCTGGTTTTACTGGGATAGCTTCAGGTTTCTCACTATTAAATATGGTATTATCTATAAGTTTTTTGTAGATATTCTAAAGTTGAAAACGCTACACTCTTCTTACTTTACCAAGAGTTTTTATCATGAATAGATGTTGGATTTTATCAAATGCTTTTTCTGCATCTAGTGATAGAATAATGTGATTTTTCTATTTCAGTCTGTCCATGTAATGAATTACATAAATTGAGTTTTGAAAGTTGAACTAGCCTTGCATACCTGGGATAAATTACACTAGGTCATGGTATATAATCCTTTTATATTGTTGGACTCGATTTGCTAGTATTTTGTTGAGGATATTTGCATCTATGTTCATGACAGATATTTGTCTGTAGTTTTCTTCATTTGTAATGTCTTTGTCTGGTTTTGGTAAGTGGATAATGCTGGCCTCATAGAATTAGTTATGACATACTTTCTGTTTATATCTTCTGGAAGACATTATAGAGAATAGGTATAATTTCTTCCTCAAATATTTGGTAGAATTTACCAGTGAACCCATCTGAGACTGGTGCTTACTGTTTGGAAGGTTATTACTTTTTTTATTCAATTTATTTAATAAATATAGGCTTATATAAATTGTCTATTTCTTCTATAAATTTTGGCAAATTTTTATTTTTACACAAATTGGTCTACTTCATCTAAGTTATCAAATTTGTGGGCAAAGAGATGTTCATTGTATTTCTTTATTATCTATGGAATGTTCATAGAATCTGTATTAATATTCTCTCTTTCATTTTTAATATCAGTAATTTCTGTTCTCTTTTTTTCCTAGTTAGTTTGAGTATAGACTTATTGATTTTATTGACCCTTTCAAAGAAGCAGCTTTGGTTTCATTGATTTTTCCTTATTGATTTCCTGTTTTCAATTTCATTGAATTTCTGCTCTAATTACTTTTTTTCTTCTGCTTACTTTGTATTTAATTTGCTCGTCTTTTTATGATTACCTAACACAGAAGCTTCAATGACTGATTTTATACCTTTCTTCTATCCTAATATATCACTTAATGCTATAAATTTCTTTCTAAACAGTGCTTTTCCCACAAATTTTGATAAGTTGTATTTTCATTTTTATTTAGTTCAAAATACATTTTAAATTTTCTTGAGATTTCTTCCTTGACTGATGTGTTCTTTAGAAGTGTGTTGTTTAATCTCCACATATTTTAGAATTTTATAGTTATCTTTCTGTTATTGATTTCTAGTTTAATTCCATTGTGGTCTGAGAGAAGAAATTGTATAATTTCTATTCTTTAAATTACTTAAGATTTATTTTATGGCCCAGAATGTGGTCTATCTTGGTAAATGGTTCATGGAAGCTTGTGAAAGTTGTGTATTTTTTTACTAGATAAAGTAGTCTGCAGATGTTCATTTTACCCAGTTGATTGATGGTATCTATTTTTACAGGCTTTTTTCCCTTTTTTCTCTAAATGGTCCACACAATATAATTAAATGGTGTTATTTCCTCTTTCAAAATATGTTTTATATTTTCTCCTATCTATGCTTTGCTTGGTGCACCACTGTTTAGAAGGTACCTCTCCATCCCAATTAACAATGGTAAAAGATTCAATGCACCAGAAAGGTATAACAATTCTAAATACATGCATTTAACAAAATAGTATTAAAATATGTAGAGCAAAACCGTATTAGAACTACAAGATATATTTAAATCCACAATAAAACAGAAAGATTTTAACACAACTCTCACAAACTGACAGAATAAGGAATCAAGAAATCAATAAGAATACAGACGTTTCCAATAGCATGATAGCAAAACCAACCTTTTCCAATATTATTGCAAAATAGAATATTTGCAAAAATTGACCTCTCAAAAAGATAGCTGAAAATAGGAAATTAAATCAAAAAATTAAAAATGAAGAAAATATTAAGGTAAGAGCAAGGTGTCCGGCAAATATTCTTGTGTGTGTTTTTTTGTTGTTGTTTTAACAACTCTTTATAAAAATTATTCGTAGCTCACAGGTCCAAACAAAAACAGACCACAGACCAAATTTGTTTGAGAGCTATGTTTTCTTGACTCCTACATTGGCTCACACAGGCATTAAAATGATCTTAAGAGAATATTATGAAAAACTTTATGCCAATAATCTTAAAAATTTAGATGACGTGGACAAAAACATAATTTACCACAACTAACACAAGAATAGAAAATCAAAATTGTTTTATACTTATTAAAGAAACTGAATTCTCAATTTAATTTCTGCCCACAGAGAAAACCAATAGGGCCAGATGGCTTTACTGGTGAGTTCTACCAAACATTTAAACAGACTTTTCTACAGAACAGTAAACGAGGGACTCTTTCTCATAAATTTTGAGGAATCTTCATAACCTTGATGTCAAAACATGACAAAAACATTATGAGAAAGAAAAATTCCAAGCCAGTATCACCCATAACACAGATTGAAAAATCCTAAACAAAATATTAACAAATCAAATTTACCAAAATATAAAAATTTGGGTTTATTTTAGGAATGCAAGACAGGTTAAACATACCAAAAATACCAAAATAAATGTAAATTTATCACCTTCATAGAAGAAAGAGGAAAATGATGAGACCATCTTAATAAATGGGGATATAGTTGAATAAAATTCATCATCTATTCATAATAAAAATTCTTAGCAAGTCAAGAAGAAAAAGCAATTTCTTTATTTTGAAAAAAATATCAACTGAAAATACAGAACAAGCTTTAAGCTTAGCGATGAAATGATGAAAGTTTTCCTACTGAGACTTGGAACAAGACAATATGTCTGCTGTCACCACTCCCATTCAAAATTGAATCGAAGGTCCCAGCCAGCACAGAAAGGAAACACAGTTAATACCGAGGAGGAAAAAAAGGAAAAGAAAAAAATAGAGGAGGAAAACAAAAAGAAAGAAATAAGAAATAAAACTTTCACTATTCATAAATCATGTGTGTGTGTTCATAGAAATTCCAAAAGAGAAATGTAAATTGGTACAGCCACCGTGGAAAACAGTGTGGGGATTCCTCAAAAAAAATTATAAATAGAACTACCATATGATTCAATAAATCTACTTCTTGATATATATATGAAGGAAGAGATGTTTGCACTTCAGGTTTACTGCACAATTATTCATAATAGCCAAGTGGAAACAACCTAAGTGTCTGTAAACAGATGAATGGATAAAGAAGATGAAAAATACATTTATATTATGTTATACGTTATGTTATGTTATGTTATGTTATGTTATGTTATGTTATGTTATGTTATGTTATGTTATGTTATGTTATGTTACGTTATGTTATGTTATATTATATTATATATATTATGCATGTATATATATAATTCAGCCATAAAAAAGAAGGAAATCCTACCATTTCCAACAATATGCATGAAAGTTGAAGGCATTATTCTAAGCAAAATAATTCAGATAGATAAAAGACAAATACTGTACGATCTCACATATATATGATTCTAAGAAAAAAAAACTCATAGAAACAGAGAATAGACTGGTGATTGCCAGGGGCAGGAGAAAATAGGTAAAGGTGGTCAAAGGGTAGACACTTCTAGTTATAAGATGAATAAGTTCTGGAGGTATATTTTATGTCATCATGACTATAGTTAACAACACTGTATTTATATTTAAAAGTTGCTAAGAGAGTAAATCTTACATGTTTCCAACACACACAGACACATAAATTAATTACGTGAGATGATGGATATATTAACTAACTTTGTTGTGGTAATCATTACATACACATATCAAATTATCACATCATGTATCTTAAATTTACAAATTATTATACATCAATTATATCTCAGTAAAGCTGGGGAAAAAAGAAATTTCAAAAGAATTACAGATAATTAGCTTTCACAGAAGAGTTTAGCAAGGTTGTTACATAAAAATACACAAAGCATTTCTTTTTCTCCCCTAGGTCATGAAGACTATTCCTCTGTTTTCTTCTAGAAGTTATAGATGCACTAAAATTTATTTCTTTATAACAGCAATTAATAGTTGGAAAATAAGAATTTTGAATGATCTCATTAATAACGAAACTGAAAATATTAAATTATCAAATCTAACAAAATATATACAGGACCTCTATGCAGAAAAAATATAAAACATTGCTAAGAGACATTAAAGAAGACCAAATTAAATGGAGAGACAAACACCGTTAATGAGTTTGAAGACTCAATAATATAAAGATGTCAATTTTCTTCAAAATGTGCTATGAATTCAATGTTTCCAAGGTAAAATCCTAATCTATTTTTAAAAGTTTTATGCATATGTTTACACATATTTTGTGTATGTGTATTCGTTTTGTTGTTGTTTTATGGAATTCAAAAAGCTGTTTCTAGAAAATAAATTAAAATTTAATGAGGCAGCCTGATTCCAAAGTAGAAATATATGGAAATGCAATGGACTAAGAGTGGTGAGAGTACTCTTGAAGAAGTTCATAGTGAGATTACTTACTCTACGGGACATTGATACTTCCCTTAAATGTTGAAAGGACAGACAAAACAATGGGGTAAAAACAAGATTCCAGGAATAGATCTATGCATATATAGATTCCTGAATGACAAAATGGCCTGTCAAAAGGGAAAGCATAATTTTACAATAAATGTTGCTGAGCATACTGGCTTTCCTGGGGAGGTAGGATTGACCTTGAAACTAGTCATACACCATTCAGAAACACCAGCTCCAGGTGGTTTATAAATTTAAATGTGAAAACAAAATACCAAAACTTCTAGAAGATGAGGTAGGAGAATATCTTTATGACCTAAAGTAGGAAAGACTTTGTAAACAAGACAACAAAAGCATAATCATAAGAGAAAGATTTACACATTTTACCGTATTAAGTTTATCAAGATACCAATATGAGAATAAAAAGTAAGTCACAGAGCGGGAGAGAATATTTTGACACATATAAACAATCTAGAAATAATAATAATCATAATAATAAATGCTGATAACGACATAGGAAAATGGGCAAGAGATTGAATACAAGAACATGTGAAAAGCACTCATTTCATGGGTTAGTGTAAAGCTGGGGGAAATGTAAACTAATACTAAATGAGAGAACACTATTGTAACAAAAGAAATATCTATTTGGTCTCTCTCCAGTTCTCTGTACAGAGTTCCTAAAATCCTTTTAATTTCCTGCATGATAAGAGTGTCTTTTTGTATGCTAATGAGATGCCTAGTGACTGGGGTACCTAGATGACTTCGCTGAGGGGCTGATCCCCAGGAAAATCAAGGCATGATTAGAGAGTTAGAAATTTCACCCCTTATCCTACAATCACCCCTCTCTCTGACCCCCCAGGGAGGGGAGACTGGAGATTGAGCTCATCACCAATGTCCAATGATTTAATCAAGCATGCCTATGTAATGAAGCCTAAAAAAAAAAAAACGCTAAACAAGACAGTTCAGATAGCTCCCAGTTTAGTGAACACATGGAGGTGCTGAAAAGGTGACACACCAGAGAGGGCATGGAAGCTCCACAACCCTTCCCTCTACCTTGCCCTATGTGCTAGCTGTGCACTTGTATCCTTTAAAATAAACTGATAATACTAAATAGCTTCCCTGGGTTCTGTGATCCAATATAGCAAATTATTAAACCTGAGCAGGAAGTTGTGGGAACCCTCAATTTTTAGCCATGTCAGACAGAAGTGTGGATCACCTGGGACCCACTACTTGCAAGTGGCATCTAAAGTGGAGGTAGTCTTGTGGGACTGAGCCCTTAAACTATAGGGTCTACACTAACTCTGGGTAGTTAGTGTCAGACTTTAATTAAATTGTATGACATCCACTTGGTGTCCACAGAGAATTAGAGAATTTCTTACTGTGGAAAATCCACGCGTTTTGTTTCAGAATGCTGTGAGTAGAAAGAGTTTTCCTTTAATTATGAACTCATCAGTTTGGCTAAAATTTAAAAGACCGATAATACCAATCATTGAGACAAGTATAGAGCAGCAGGGAACTCTCATTCACTGCTGTTTGGCAAGCACATTAGTACAACCCCCTTAGAAAAGAGATTGACACTACCTGTAGAGTTGAATACAAGGACATGCTGGGACCCAGAGAGAACAGAAATGTGTGCATGCATGCACAAACAAGCATGTAGAAGAGCATTCTTAGCAGTATTATTCTTGCCTCAAACTGGAAGTACCCCAAAGCACATTAAGAGTAAAATGAATAAATAAATTTTAGGTATACTTATACAATGAAAGATTGTAAAAGAGTGAAAACCAATGCTACAATCAAAATCTAGATAAATTTCACAAATATGCTGAGCAAAAGAAGCCAGTCATGAAAACATTCATGATTCCATTTACAATAAATTTAAGACAGACAAACTATAGTTTGGAGATTGGAAACTATAAAGCAAGCAAGGAAGTGATTCATAATAGTCAGAAGGAGAAAGAGGGGACATGAGAGGGGCTCTGGAATTACTGGCAAGATTCTATTTCTTGATCTGAGTGGTGGTTACATGTGGGTTTACTTTGTAATAAATCATTAGGCCACATATTTTTGTTTTATACATTTTGTATATATTTTTTTCAGATTGCATCTTTTGAAATTTAATTAATTTAGTAATAACTATTTTTGGTGGTTCTTTTTAAAATTCAGATATAATTGACATATAACATTGTATTAGTTTTTGGTAACAACATAATAATTTGATATATATTGAGAGATGAATACTACAATAAGTTCAGTTAACATCCATCACCTCACATAATTTCAATTTTTTTCTCATGATGAGAACTTTTAAGATCTCTTCTCTTAGCAAATTTCAACCAAACATGCAATATAGTATTATTAACTACAGTCACCATGTTATACATTACATCTCCAGGACTTATCTTATAACTGGAAGTTTGTACCTTTGACCCCTTTCACCCATTTTGCCCAAACTCCACTCCGGAAACCAACAATCTGTTTTCTATATCTATGACTTATGAAAGAGTTTTTTGTTTTGTTTTTGGTTTTGTTTTTTTTTAGGTTTTACATATAAATGAGACCATACAGTATTTGTCTTTCTCTGACTGACTCATTCCACTTAGCATAATGTCTTCAAGATCCATCCATGTTGTCACAAATGGCAGGATTTTCTTGTATATGTTCTAAATCAAAAAATTTTAAAACTTGGTCTCTCTCAGTGCCTTTACTCTGTCTCTCTCTCACTATCCCTCTCACTGTCCCTCTCACTCTGACTCTGAGAGCAGACTACACTCTGTCTGTGGAGTGTTATGCCTTTTCTAATAAACTTTCCTTTTGATTCTCAAAAAAAAAAATTTTTTTTAACTTAAAGAAAACTTCCACAGGAATCTATTGGTGGTGTCCAATGGCCTGTTAAATTCAGCTCTGGCCTTTGTATTGTGCCTTCAGTAATCTATTAAAGCCCAACACAGCAATTCTTACTAACACTATCATCTCACTGATTTAAATAAGGGACTTACAAGACTTCTTTCTGTGAAAAGTGGTATGCAAGGATAATCAGAAGAGAAAAAACAGCAACCATTCCAAGCTACATGTAGCTTTAAACTCTCCTGGTAGAAAAAAATTCTCTTCTGCTGCTCTATCTGTGGACTCTCTAGGACCTCCATTAAAGGGCTCTGCTTTCCATAGAATAACTATCAATATGCACACACGCGTAAAACAAATGAGAGCCAGCAACAAAGATTCTCACCCCTTGGGCTGCCATCACAGGAGAGGTGAATTATCTGTTACCATGTAGCAGCCCACTGTCCTCGTAGGCATTTAATATACTGACTTTGGCAAACTGCACTTCCCTTGTCATATCAATTAAGTTATTAAAATTAAAATAGAAATGCTTGAAGCTAAGGCATTTTGGTAGACGTTCTTTAAGGGCTCAGAAATCTGTGCCCTGACTTATTAGCAAAATGTTCTCCCCATTTTTTTTAACTCAAAGAAAAATTCTAAAGGTTCACAACTGTATTCTTGTAGCTTCATTTATTTCCACATTTTCCATTCCACCAGATTAAAATTTAATCTTTCAATGTTAAAAAAAAAAATCTCTATTTGATATAAGAAAATAAAAATTTACAATTAAAAATCCTTTCCCCTGGACTTCACCCTCCCCCAACCAAACCTCAACTTTTCCTTCACCAAAATTTCATCTATATGTATCTATAGACAAGAACACAAACTAGAGCAGAAGAAATCAAACAGGAATTTGCATGTGCTCAGTCTAATTAAGCTAAAAGTCACTTATTTTATAAAGTAAAGTCAACCACCTTTCTCATGCTAGAGCATACTGGCTCCTTGAATAAAGTTCAGTGGTAAAGGCTGGAGGAAAAAGACATATTTCTGACAGCAGATAAAACAACTAAAAATTACAGGTTAAATACTAGAGTAATCTCTTAGTGAAGGTATTTTTCAGGCTAGCACCAAGTCCCAAGGGAAATGACTTGAAGTGACATCAGTTGAGACAATTAAATTATAGTGGATACAATACTCAAACCCACCACAAAGAAACACTCTTTGTAGAACTCATGAGAATATTACCGGGATTTATAATAGTCCTTTTCTAGGAGGAAGTAAGCCTAGAACACAGACCTGTTGAATAAATGTTATTTTAAGTGGAGTGTGGCTGTATTGAAATCTAGTTTCTTCTTTGGAGAAGAGCATGAAGGTGTAGGTTAATCAAAAATTAATATAGGGTTTTTTTAAAGCAGTGTATTTCTTCACAAATCTACCTAATTATATGATTTTTTCCCCTCAAGAATCTTGAATTTCAATACTTCTTTTAACTATTTTTTTAATGTTATCTACCCCCAAGACTTTCAACCCCCTTTCTCTAACACATCACCATGTAACAGAGAAGAAAAATTCCGAACTAACATAGATTTGAATTTTAAATGCTTAAATTTAATTCCACTTTTTCCAAGTAAATGGAACTTAACGCTGATCCTCCATAGTAAGTCTTTCCCACTGTGCAAGACTGACCCAACACAGTCCTAATTAAGCATAAAGAGTTCCATGAGTATTGTAAATCACTTGCTTGGAATCAGCCCTTACGAATTTAAAAATGCTCCCTTCTCGAGAGCCTTCATTTAAAAGTACAATTGCCATATTCTATAAGCCTATTGATTTTTCTTCATTGTTGAAATGAAGACTATAAACAGAATTGCATATTTACTTATTTCATTTTCTGATACCTTTGCTCCAAGAGCTCCACACTTCTGTCCCACAGGTATGAGAGGCTGCTATTTCCAGAGCTGGTCCATGGAGAGGACTGATGAATGACCAGACAAAATTTTGATTAATGCTTCATAATTAGGAGTTGCCTGTACTTCAAGAGCTTTTTATAAGTCCACAGTTCTGACCCCACAACCTTCTTTTCCCTTTGGTAATTGTTGAAGTTTGACAGCCACTGTGTATGTCGCCTATAACATATGGCTAATTGAATCTGAGTTGGGAAAAGAATGACCAGACTCCTAATTATGAACCTCTCCACAGATCTGAAGCCTGAATAAATAAGAAACAAGGAAAATGCTGCTGAGCCGGAAAACACATTATACAGTGATTGTAGCAGGATGTAAGTATTCCCAGAAATGCCTGAATATCACTTTTTGGTTTGCTTTTTCTGTCTTTTAATCACAGAAGACAGATATAGATTAGATAGAGTTTTGCTTTTATCTGTGTGATTTTTGCAAGTCTGGACACTGAACACCTGATGTACAGTCTCCTGAAATTCATATAATCTTATATTTGGACTATTTGCATTTCTAATAAGGCAGAGGCTAGATTTTCATCTTGTAGATTCTTCTCCATCCTCACCACTTCAGTAATGAAGATACATGTACATATTTTAAAATGTGTGCTTCGATTTTAAATGAATTTTTTTACAGCAGCTAACTTAATGGTAACATACTTCCTTTGAATAGCTTCCCTGGGGTAAGGGGTAAGGCAGTAAATGAAACACACC
The DNA here is from genome assembly GCF_000151845.1 of Pteropus vampyrus. NCBI lineage: Eukaryota > Metazoa > Chordata > Mammalia > Chiroptera > Pteropodidae > Pteropus > Pteropus vampyrus. The sequence continues at coordinate 1,126,792 of NW_011888997.1, read as the reverse complement.
AAGAATATTCATTAATCAAATATGTTTGCTGAACACATAACTAACAGTGCAAGGCATAGTATTAGGTATCAATAGGATATACAGATGAAAAGACACAGTTTTTCAATTTTTTTTCAGTGCTTATAAGCAAGATTAGCAAGATGAACAATAGGCATATAATGTGAGATAGAGCATGGCATATATATATATACACACACATGTATATTAGTTGATTGATGTCCCACTCTAAACTATAAATGAATGATGAATGAAACCTAGCACAGTGACACATAGTAGGTGTTCAACAAATATTAATTGCGAATTAGCAAAGGAAAGAAGACTATGATATACATTTATATTGGATATAGAGAGTAGTTACCTGTGATTGTGGGATTCTAGGAAAGCTTTTTAAATAAACTTAATTTTTATTTTAATTCTTGGATGGATAAGGTTAGAGTGGATGTGATGGGGGTCACTCCACTGAGATGGCTCAAGCGTGGACAAAAAAGTAGGATATAGGATATATTTGGGTGGCACAATTGATCTAGTTTGAGAAAGTCATATATAATACTTGACATTTTGCAACATGTCATAAATTTTATAAAGATACATGAAAAAGAGTTGTGTGAGATAGGCCTAGAAAGATATATTGGGAACAGATCTCAGATAACCCTCATTACAGGCTAACGATTATGACAAAAAGCAGAAATCCATCAAAGTCTGTGGGTTAATTCAATCTTAACTATTTATTCATAACAGGAAATGTTCTCTTTTTTGAAATCTCTCAAGAACCTGTGTTCTGGAATTAACATATTACAGTGGAAAAGATAAAGTATTGTTCTCCCCGATCTCATTTTCAGGATCAATCTGGAAGGTAGTATACATAGATAACTCCATTGAGAATAAACATGCATGGTAGAAACTTAACTCCTTCTCTTGCTTTTTTTTTTCTTAGTAGCTAGCCAGCTATAACTAAAAATAATTCAGAAATTTAATTTAAGCAATGATATCTACGATGTCTTTATCTATTAATTGTATTTTAATAATATAATAAATATAATTAAATATCTCATTTAAAGGCTAGGTAGTGCTGAGAATGCAATTTCTTTGGAATTTTGTGGCAAAGATTGCCAATTGCTTACACTAACAACTGTTCTTCTCTAATTGTATATTAACATCATAAAATTCATTATTTTTCACATGAAACATGGCCACCTAGAGACTTCCAAGAATAAACTATAAATTTGTATCTTCCCTTGCTAGCATAATTATGCAAATAATTTCTAGCCAATAAGATGTAAGCAAAAGAATTGTGTGCAACCTCTGGGAAGAGAGGAAATGTAACTTTTTTATCCTCTTCTCCATCTTGCTATCTGGAAGGTGGACTTATTGGCTGAAGCTTGATCAGCCATCTTGGGACAGGAAGTGGCCTAGAAATAAGAATAGAGCTAGAGAGAAGGCACTGGATTCCTGAAGATTATGGAGATACCATGCCACTTTAGGTTGCTTTTCTATGAACTTCATTTATATGTACAAAAAAAATTTCTATATTATTTAATCTGCTATTATCCATGGATTTTTTAATCACTTAAAATTGAATCTAAACTTGAGTAATTTAAAATTTGAGGAATAATAGAAAGTAATAAATAAAGCATCTTATGGTAGATTAGATCATTAGAAAATATTCACTCTTCCCCTTTCCATGGGAGATATACATTTCCATATCCCACTGATGGTCAATTTGGCCATGTGACTTGCTTTGACCCATAAGATGTCACCACATATGAGATGAGCAAAGATTTGAACTGGGCCTGTGTGATGGGGCTTGCCCTCTTGCACTTCTTTTCATTGCCATGAGAAAAATTTTCTATGGATAAACACTACCTTTTTAACCCAGGCCCCAGAATGAATACTCATGGAAGAGACCTAAGCCCAACCCTCAACCAGAGCTCAGAGCAGCTGAATTCCTGCTGACACACAAATGGGTACACACAAAATAAATGCTTGTTGTTTTATGCTGCTAGATTTTATGATTGTTTGTCACCTAATATTAGTTGACTAATGCACATCTTCTGCAGACTCTGTTCGAATTTGTCAGAATTTTATGCATAGAGACCTGTAATTTATGATTTTTAACCACCAAAAAAAAGTGATTATTACAGTTCATTATAGAATTAGACTGGCAGATCACCAACATTTTAGTACCAGTAAAGTGACTTAAAGAGATGAATCCTTAATTCCCATTTATACTGTAATATGCCCCATGTAATTAAGGTCAGAATTGAGTTATATGGAATGGTAAGTTCTTTCTATGCTCATTGACTTTTACAATGTGACAGTTTCAAATAGAACTCATAAACCCAGTTTGTCTAGAAATGTGACAGTAGAATAACCAACTGCCTTTGCTGTGACCACCAGAGCATTTGAAGGTTTCCACTTGTGTTTATAAACTTGGAAACAAGAATCTACTCACACCATTTGTTCCTGATTTCCCTCATTTTTAGCAACTGACATGACAATCATTCTTGTTGAAGATATTAATAACTACTTTACTACAGGTAATGACAATAAAAGAGGTGCAAATTATTGCAAGATAGGCAATCCTTCTCTAGAGAGCATTCATAGTTTTATTACTCTGTCTGTAAAAATTTCCAGCCTCCAGAATTCAATGTGGATTTTTTTTCTCCTTGGAAGCTATTTGCTCAGATATCTGAGGAGACTGTCCTCTCCTGATTTTCCTAAATAAAACTCTTCTTTATTCATTCAGCTGTCCTTTTAGTTCTCCCCAACCACTGCACATATGTGGACAGATACTTTTCTCTACCGTCCAGCTTTATCAATAGTAGCTCTAGACACTTGGCTGTGGACCCACAGAGCTAAGTTTTCAACAGACCTCTCCCTGAGCTCACTCTTTGTTATCTATGTGTTTGACTTTTTGGGTTTTACTGTAGTCTTTGACTGGTCACAACAGGTTGGTTCGACTCCTCCTTCCAAAACTTCACTTCACCAAGCTCCTTCCCTTGACTATAATAAATCCCTTGTTCCAATAATACTTATAACGGCTCTGATTTCCTGACTGAACTCATTTGTTTTTATGGCATTTGCTTTCCACTATGTTCTGTTCCCCTGCCAGAAACCCACTAATCACTGCTGCCAATCAAACAGGTAGGCCTTCTGAGCTCTAGTGCCTAGAAAGCCATATAATAGCAGAAAAAGAGGACCTCTTTTTGGATTTTGTGTTTCAGTAGCCTATGCCCACAGTCCCCTAAACACCACGGTGAATTTACAGGATCATTGTGGCCTATTTAAATTTTTGAGCTGTTAGTGCACGAAATACTGCTATTAAGTTGTTTGAATCTATTTAATAAATGAAACTGTTATGTTTGGGGTATTTTATTTGTTTGGTTGCTTGTTGTTCATTTGTTTATTTGTTTAGGTCTAAGGATGTCATGACAAAATTGACACACTAAGGACACTATGAACCGAGACAGGTGGGGAACCTGAGTAGACTAGTAAGGGCTCATGACATAGGAACAACTTAGGAGAAAACATAAAGAGTAAGAGCCCCTCGCCTAGGCCTCTATCACAAGAATCCTTGGTGGAGGGAGGTGAGGAAATCAGAACCCAGTGCTCTTTTGCTAGAACCAAGCTCCTTTGAAACAGCAAAACTCTCAGATGAGTTTGTGGAATATTAGAGCAAAAGAGACATAAGCCTTATTTTCTGAGCAGTCCCAAAAATTGATAAAGAAGCATCTTAACAGCTTCCACATAGCTTTACAAATCCCAGAATGATATGGGAGCAGCAATATGATGCTCAATAACTCTAAAATATGTGAATATAGCTAAGAGCCCTGCCGGACCCGAAGACTTCATTCATACAGAAATAAAAAAATATATGCATGATGAGGTACATGGACAGGATGGGGCAATGGGTATCTCAGACATGTATGTGTGATCTAATGTCCTTTTTTGCCCTACAGGCTTGGACCTAAGTGAGCCCTGCAAGTCTTAAATGCAACACATGGAAAAGTGAAATAGAGGTTTAAGGAAACTGACCATATTAACCATACTTAAGTGCTGTAGGATTGGGTGTTCAAACAGAAATTAAATTGAGTTATTGAAAAATAACGTACATTCCTTACATGTAACTTTGAACTGTGGACCGGGATTTAGAACACCTCTATGAACATATAAAATAGAAGTGATTTCACAACTCTTAGAGCACTGTTATTTTAAGAGGCTCTGTTTTCTTTTTAAAGAAACATATCCTGTCTAAACACCATGAAGAAATTTTTTGATACTCCTGACACACAAAGACTGTGGCTCAAATCAAAATCCACTTAAAATCTATCACATCCACTATGATACATTTTATAAATGTTGGAACTAGAAGTAGACACTAAGAGTATTTGTCTAGTGGCTTTCAAACATTTTTTAGTTCAAAAACTATTTCCCAGATAGAATACTCTAAGTAGAATGTTATTAGAGACCTCCAGGAATAAAAATGGTATTATAGTAGTAAAATTTTATTCTTAACTCAAATTTATAATATACACTGATTACTAAAAAAAAAAAAAATGACCAGTGAAAACAGTAAAGCTATTTTATAAATGCAAAGATATTAAAAATTAAAGGTTACTGGTGTTAGTTGTAGCCTTAAATCAGGCACATGGTCTTAAATCAGACACGATGCTCAGTTTATTTCTGTACCTTGTATTCTCCATTTCTGTTGCCCTATTCACAGGATAAATAGGTGGTGGGGGTAATAACTCTCCAATAGTTTATCTTATTATCTCAGATTATTCTTCAGTGCTCTAAAGTATCTATTGCAATGTAAAAAAAAAAACAGACAGAAACCAAAAAACCCAAAACTGAATGGCTTAAAAAAATCAAAATAATACCTTAAGACCAGAATTGAGGAAGAATTTGGATGGTTGAATCTTCTGCTCCATGTGGCATTAACTGGAGTCATTCTTCAATGATACTCAGCTGACAGATGGCCTCGTCTGGAATAACCAAAATGACTTCATTTACTTATCTTATGTTTTGGCAGGCACAGCTGGTAGGTAGGCTCAGTTGGGCCCTTCTCCCTCTTTGTGTAGACTCAGGGCTTCTCCAGGTGGTCATTAAAGCAGGGAAATCAAACTTTTTGCATGGTAGCTCAGGGCTCCAAGAGTGAACATTCCAAGAGGCCTTTCCAGAAGCTGTGAGTCTTCTTGAGACATCTTCAGAAGTTCAGAACATTCTTTCCAACATATTCTATTGATCCTGCAAGCCATTAGGGCTTGCCCAGTTTCAAGGGGAGTGAGGAATAGACTCTACTTTTCAATGGGGGAATGGTATGTACACGCATACAAGAAGTTGAAGGAATTGATGGTGGCCCTCTTAGAGACAAGCTATCATCCATATTCAGGGAAAACAATCAAGACATTTGAAAGAAAAGTATCTTTTCAATATTTAATAAGTAGCCATATCTACAAACATTTCTTAATTGGTAAATATTCAGTGTGAAGAAAATCAATGAACAGATTCTTCAGAATGTCAGTTTGATGGAAAAATAATTTTCATACATAGATAATTAAATTATGACATATTCAGTGGTATCTTTTTTAAAATCCCAGAGACCTAAAAAAACATGTTGCCAGATATTTCCTTAAATTCTCAAAATAATCGGATTTATGTTGTTTTGTATGTTGAGTCTAAACTGTTTTTATTTCTTTACTGACACTTTTATCTATAGCTGTAATTCACTGAGATCTTGAATTGCTAAACAAACATAAACTTGTTTAGGTTCTAGAACTTACTTCCCACATCATTACGAATAATCCTGAAAATCCTGCAATTGAAAATATTAGCTTTAATAAAACTAAGATTTTTAAGTTATTATCTAACACTGTATGCAAAAATGCTAGAATCTTCTTAATAGCTAGTGTTCATCTTATACAACACATGATGACTAATTAAGTAAAATTTGGCAACATTTTTAAGAGCCACTAATTCTTTGATGCTTTTTTTTTTTCTCCTACCACTGCTCTTACTCAGTCACTGAAAACATTCCTACATGAGTAATATTTGAAAACTGATTTTAACTCATCATTTCTTTCTGGCTCCTGTGAGTGATGTGCTTAAGTATTAGATCTTTACATCTGCATGCCAGTACATACCATAAATTAAGCAAAAATGAGAGATCCATAGTATTTGCAATATCGTCAGTTAAATGGTAAAGAATTCATATAATCTCAGCTTCTTATCTAACGCAAGCTCATATACATCCTTAAATATTCTCTAAAATATGTTATCAGATCATGTTACTGACCTGTTCCCATACTTGTTCTATGTTATATCAATTGTTTATTACTATATAACAAAACACTCCAAAGATCAGTTGCTTTAAAAGATAACTTATTATTTTTTACAAGTCCACTAGTCTTGCCTGGCTTTACCATAGTTGCATTGATCAGGTGACTTACTGGGGGCCAGAAGCTCTAAGATGATCTCATTCACCTGTCTTGGGCCTTGGTGCTAGGTGTTAGCTAAGCCACTCTTTCTGTATGGTTTCTCCTCATTCAGCAGTGTACCCTCTTTATATGGCAGTCAGAGCATTTCAAAAGGGAAGTGCTCTGGCTCCAAGGCTTCAGAAATCTAGCTTCTGAAAAGTATAATTTCAGCAATATTCTAGTAGTCAAAGCAAGTCAGAAGGCAAGCTCAGATTCAAGGAGCAGGATTATATAATCCATTTCTTGATGGGAGGAGCTCACAATATTGAAGAAAAAATCTAAAATTCATACGTTTACATTCACAAAACTATTTCAGAATGATGTTGTAGCTTGTCATAGAACATAAAAATATTTTGCAAAATTTTAATGTGTATATCACATTAAAGACTTGGGCATTCTTATTACCATAAAATCAAATCCCAATGATAAATAATGGTAAAAAAAAAAAAATAGTACTTTTAAGTTTGTAAGTTATCCTTTCTTT
>NW_011888997.1:1113656-1118472 GCF_000151845.1 Pteropus vampyrus | reverse complement strand
TCCATAAAGTAAATAAAATAGGAGGGGAAAGTTCTTGCTAACATACATTTTCAAAGTCTATTCTGATTTTAGGACTCCAATCTTCACCAAACTGTTTCTTGATTTAACTTCTCAGATACAATACCATGTAGATATTATCAAGATCTAATTTGCCCAATTTTCAAAAAGGACAATCTTCTACTCCCTCAAAACTATAGAATTATTACTTTCCTGGGCACAACTTGAAAACTTTATGCCAAAAACTGAAGGAAAGGCAATATCTAGTGTTGAGGAGATTTTAGGAAACTAGGTACTATAAATGTTTCAATATTTCTATAGGGCAATTTGCCGATAAGTATTAAAAATTCTTCTTAAAATTGTGCAGTTCTTTTGACTGAGCAGTTTTACTTCTAGCAATTTAACTTAAAGAAATAATTTTCTTATGTATATAAATCTCCCTGTAAACACGGTAATCATAGTATGTTTTTTTCACATCATCAAATTAGCAATCACCTAAAATCACCTAAATGTCCAAGAACACAAAATTGGTTAAACAAACTGTATTGTTTCCCTATATGAACCAGTAGTCTATACTGACTAAATTCTTAGTATATGGAGTGATACAAACCTGGGTTCAAGTCACATACTACCTGTCAGACAATAACAAGTTTATATAAATTTTCTAAACCTCAGCTTCCTCATGTTAAAATAAACTTGGTGAGTTATTGTGAGTATTAAATAAGTATTTAAAATATATCTAGCAGAGAAAAAAGAACCCTCGTACGTTGCTGGTGGGACTGCAAATCCGTACAGCCACTATGGAAAACAGTATGGAGGTTCCTCAAAAAACTAAGTATTGATTTACCATATGATCCAGCAATCCCTACTAGGTATTTACCCCAAAGACTTGAAAATCTATATCCAAAAAGATATTTGCACACCGATTTTCATGGCAGCGTTATTCACATTGGCCAGGACATGGAAGCAACTGAAGTGTCCTACAATAGATGATTGGCTAAAGAAGCTGTGGTACATATATACAATGGAATATTACTCAGCCATTAGAAGAGATGCCATTTGTGACAACATGGATGGACCTCGAGATAATCATGCTAAGCAAAAGAAGCCAGACAGAAAAAGTTGAAAATCACATGATATCACTTATATGTGGGATATAAACCTAAAAACAACAAATGAGCAAGACAAACAGAGTCTCATGGACATGGACTATAGACTAGTGGTTACCAGAGAGTAGGGGGTTGGGGAGGAGAGGGAGGAGGTAGATGAGGTAAAGGGGGTCAACTATAGAGGGGTAAGGGGAGGGCGAAGTGGGTAAAGGGGATCTAATATATGGTTAAAGAAGGAAACTGGACTTTGGTGATAAACACACAATAGAATATATAGATGTCAAATAATAATGTACACCTGAAAATTATATAATTGTATTAACCAATGTTACCCCAATAAACTTAATAAAAATATATATACATCTAGCTTTAGTATACAGCAAGTGCTCAGTAGATGTTAGCAAACTAACATTGTTGTTTTAATTGAATTGTTTGGGAGTTATTAAACATATTTTTACAAAAGAATTGAATCTTATTGAGACTAAGAGTTATAAAATAGTATATATGATGATGTCAAATTTGTGTACACGTTCATTATTACAATGGAAAAAAACACTAGAGGATAATCATCAAAATGTTAAAAAATTACTACCTCTAAATGTTCAAATTCTGGGTGATTTTAATTTTTTCCCTTTATATATAGTCCAAACTTTCTACAATAACTTACTATCTAAAAAAAAACCTTTATATCAGCTTGCTACTTAAAAAAAAAAAAAACAGACTATTAAAAAAGCCCTTGATGTCAGCTTGCTCACTGAGTTATCTCAGTTCTGTTTTTACACGAGGGAAAAGCAGACCTCAGGCTGAGTGAGTCCGTTGTTAAATGGGACTTCTCTCTACCACTCCTGGTGAAACCTTCCAACCTTAGTGTAAAACAAGCTTTGGTTCTTTTTCACTTCTTATTACCCTTTGATTCTGTAGGCAGACAAGTAGTTTCAATACACAGAAACCTGAAATTTTAATAAATTTTTTAAAAATGTGAATAGTCAAATAATCTCTAAGAGCATAAGCCCCTATCTTTTTTTCTACTTCATTAGTAAACACATGTTGTTTGCCTGCTACTATGGTGAGAAGATGGGATGTTAGAGCTCAGAAAGAAATATCGCTCTTACCATGAAAAGGCCCATAATTTTAAAGAAATAATATTTGTACAGCAGTTTACAATTTACAAAGCACTTTGCATATCCCTGTTTAATTCTCATAGCAATGTTGAAGGGGGTAGGATAGTATTATTATAGCATATTATTATAGTGATGATTGATTTATGATTTAAGAGGCATAAGTAATTTATTCAATTACTGGTAACAGATTCTAGACCTCTTTATATCAAGCCTGTTGTTCTTTCCACTAAACTGCCACTAAATGTATTCATTAGGTATATATGTATGTTATATGTATATCAGTCTCTGCTCTGTTTTGAACCTGCTCAAAGAGCCCCTTCTATCTGGTTCACATATCAAGACATATAAATTTACTACTGTGAGTTGTTGAAGACATTGTCTTCTGACTCATTGTCTATCATATCAAATGCCATATAAGTTTTTGTGTTTTGTTGTGGTTGTTGTTGTTTTAGAATTTACTACTAGAGAAAGCTTTACTTTCCTAGAGGAAATGGTGTATTTCCTCCTATCTCATAGTAAGATTTATGTAATTAATCATACCTCCCTTGTTGACTTGACTTCCCAAGAAACTCAAAGCTAAATTTGAACTCAGTATGTGAATAATAGTAGATATCCACTAAATATTTGGTGGATAAATGAAAGAATGAATTATTGGATGAATGAGTAAAGTAACTATTGACCCTTATGATTTGCATGTTTGTATTATTTTTCCTTAGTCTTTCTATTTCTGTTTATATGTTATTATTATTTTATTATATGCATTCTTATTGTAATCAGCCTCAAATCCCTTGCAGAATGAGCCAGGAAATAAATAAATCAATGGACAAATGTCTACTGTACACACTGAATATTAAGGTCTTTACTCAAGACTCCTAATGCAGGATTCAACACTTCTTCGAAATAGGATGGTCCCTGATTGTACCTTGAGATTCACTCATAATGCTCCTATGAGGCAGTAAATCAGGATATAATTTGATGAGAAGAAAGAGGAGGCCTTGTCAGCAGATGCTGAATATATTAAAAGCTTATACACATTTTAAAGGCCCATTTACTCTGTCTCTCAGTCTCCCAAAGCGAAGATGAGGATTTGCCCTTCGACCCTTTACAACCATATGCCTCAAGATATCTTTGATGTCTTTCTTCCTTCTCTTTCTTTTCCTGTATATAAACATTTTGACCTAATTTCACCTGTGTAAAAATTGTACTAAAAAGTGTAGGAGTGAAAATGAAAAATTACTTATTTAGGTCCCAGATCCTCCCAGACACCCATCAACCCATTTTAAAATAACCATACATATACACATCTGATTCTGTGCAACATGGTTTTATGACATTGTCAATATCTACAAGAGTTCACAGTCTTGGTGTTTATAATACTAATGTGGGAGATGCAAAGAGAGATATTTCCATCTATTAATTAGGCATAGAGATAAGGTATTTAGGGGAAGCGACAGGAAGACTTCCTGGGGGAATAGCCATCCGAGCTAATTTTGCAAGATGACGGAACTTAGCAAAACTGAGTTGGGCGGGACAAGCATAAAGGTGCAGATTGGAAAGAGTATATCGAATGCAACTGGTAACCACTAGAACAGATGTACAGATTTCTAAACTGTTGAAACTGCTAATCGCCATTTCTTTAGCCCATAAGTCCTACTTGGAGACTTTGGTAGCCTGAGCCTCAAGGGATCCCCAGGTAGTGATTTAAGTCCCCAGTGGGCACGAAGCAGGAGACAACATATTTGGACTTGTGTATTAGATAACTGGCTGTCTATGTAAGACTGTTGAAGAAAATGAAACTAGAAACAGGAGGAAGAACTGAAAGGCTTTTTCAGAATTTTACATCAGAGTACTTGAAGACCTGAATCAAGTCAGCAGTGGTAGACATAGAGAGGTGCAAACAAATTCAAGAAAGTTTAGAAATTAAAATCAGTAGAATTGGTAAATGTAGAGAGCAAGAAAAAAGGAGTAGTCCCAAATGATTTCCAAGCCTTTGGTATGGGTTACTACAAGGCTGTTAGTGTTACCAACTGAGAGAAATCATAGGTGAGGATATGGAGTTCAGTTTTAGACTGATGGCCATCAAGATATACAACTCAGAGGCTTACAGAAGTAATGAGCAGATCTAGTAGCAGAAATTGCTGCTGATATAACCATCCAGGGAGGAGGTGGGAGAGTGAGAACAAGAAGACTACTGGGTTTTGTGAGGCCATCAACATTTACTGGTTGGATAGAAAGATAGGAGTCCATGATGGAAATGGAGATTGGTAAAGGAATATAAGGAAAACTGAGAGACAACAAGTTTCAAGAAGAAAGGCTTCATTGTCATAGTGAAATGGCAGCTGAAGATCCAGTGAGATAGAGACAGAAAAGCTTCCTAGGCTTTTGCAGTTAAGAGGTCAGTGGTAGCCTAGAAAAATAGCTTCAGAAAATAGAATGTTGGTTGTCAAGGGCTGGAGGGAAGGGGAAATGAGAAGTTGCTGTTCAGTGGATATAGTTTGATGAGAAGAAAGAGGAGGCCTTGTCAGCAGATGCTGAATATATTAAAAGCTTATACACATTTTAAAGGCCCATTTACTCTGTCTCTCAGTC
>NW_011888997.1:1110014-1113606 GCF_000151845.1 Pteropus vampyrus | reverse complement strand
GCTGCACAACAATGTGCATATAGTTAACAATATTGTACTATACACTTAAAATTTTATAGATTTCATGGATATCTTTACATTAAAAAAGAAAAACATTCACAAAATAACTAGAATAAAACAATAATAAAATGGTGACATTTTTTAAAAAGAAAAAAGAAATATAGTCTCGCTTTCATTGTGATGATGGAAGCCAGATTGAAGTAGACTGAAGGAACATGAAAGAGAATTGAAGATGTGGACAGCAAATGGAGAGGACTTTTTGGAGAACAGTGCATGAGAAATGATGATACGAGACTGAGTGACAAAGAGAGAGAGTGGAGGCTGGGCTGTCTCTGGACTTTGCTATCAGGATTTTCTTATAGACTAGATATTCCATATTTTCATGCAATCTAAACCCAACATATGCAAATTGGCTCTGCTAGTAACAATAGTTTCCTAATTGTCCCTAGTGATGATGCTGTGGAGCTTTTCAAATTGCTTTCAGCACATCCTTGATTGCTCCATTTACTGTCCTAGTCCACTCTGTTAACTTGATTATCATCTAACTCCTTTCATGTGCCCCACCCAAAGAGTTTATGCCTGATCATTGTGGCCTAGATTGTTAAGGAGTGGTACATTCCAGGGCCTTCTGGATATGAAGTTTTCTGATTTATCAAGTGGTGTTAATGGCATTTCTGGGTAGTCATATTTATAATGGTACGCTGTTCTTTTAGCTACTTTATTAACACCAATCTTTATTAAAGATTTGAGGGCCCAAAGGTTTTTTTTTACTTCGATAAAAAGTTGTAAAATGTATATTGATACTCTGTTGTTTGTGAATTACATTCTTTGAAATTTATAGGTAGTTCTTCAGAGTTAAAAGCCATGTAGGGTATGTCAATTATATCTCAATTTTAAAAATAAATTTTGTTTAAAGAAGTGATATAAAGATTAGAAGATTAATTCTAAGATGTGACTCATTTAATTTAGCAGTGCAAACAGAAATAGAAAAATATTTCCTAAAATATTTAGAATGAAAATTACTTGTAGGATTTGTCTTACACATTATTTATTTAATTAATTCAAATACTCATCCAAACATTTATTGAGTGCCTAATGCTTGCCATAGTTATGCACAATGTTGTAAGGAATTAGCTGCCTAACTTTGCCTAGGATTGTCTCAGAGGCTTTGGAGACAGCTGTGCATGATCTGAGATTTGAAGGGTGAGTGGAAGTTTGTCAGGTAGACCACTGCTAACAGGCATTCTTTAAGGAGGAAAGAGCTTTGTGCAAGGTGAAGAGAAATGTCAAGGCAAAAGTGGAGAAAGAGAATAAAATTAGAAGCCTGTTGCAGTCAGTAGTTTAGGGAAGATATGACTACTTTGTAACAGGAGCGAGACAGATTAAAATAGTGTAGTCTCTTATCTTCCTTAAGTAGCTTGTGGTCTAGTAAAGAAAAAAAAAAAGACATGTCAGTGCTTCTGTAAGAGGCCACACAAAAGAAAGGAAAAGAAGACAAGTAGGTATTGTGAGAGAAAACAGTCTTCTCCTTTTATGTGCACTGTTATGAGTTGAATTATGTCCCCCTCAAAATTCATACATGAGAGTCCTGACCCCCAGGACCTCAGCATGTGGACTTATTTGGAAATAGGACCATTACAATGTTATTAGTTAAATTAAAATGGGTTTATACTGGAATAGAGTAGGCTCCTAATCCAATATGACTTTACAAAACAGAGAACTTTGGAGACAGACCCACATACAGGGAGAACTTCATGTTAAGATGAAGGCAGAGATTGGGGTGATGTTTCTAAAGCCATGGAACGTCAAAGATTGTCAGAAAACCACCAGAAACTACAGGAGAGGCATGGAACAGATTCTTCCTCACAGACCTCGGAGGGAACCAACCCTACTAATACCTTGATCTTGAATTTCTACCCTCAAAAACTGAGTTGATAAATTTCTGTTGTTTAAGCTATCTAGTTTATACTACTTTGTTATGGCAGCTCTAGCAAACTAGTACACATGCCATAAATGGCTTCATTTTGTCAAGTCAACTCAAATCCATAAAAGGTGCTACAAGTGCAGTTAGAAGTCCATGAAGGGACCTCTAGCCAGAATATTTTACCAAATACCCTAAAGTTTAAGAAAGAACCACGACCACTTTATAACCAAATATTCTCCATCTTAGAGAGTTAATGGGTTGTAAATCAATAAACTCATTTTTCTAATGTTTCAAAATCTTATTCTTCTATTTCCTACAGCCATTCACAAAATCTATAATTCGTGATAACTCATTTGGCTCCTTTCTGCTCTTCTTCTGATTATGAACCATTTATTTTTCATCTGTAGGTTCAGTCTCATTCCAGGCTCTGAAATTTGAGATATTCCTAGTCAGAGAATATTTAATAATAGTGGATTAATCATCTAATCATCTTGGATAATGATCAAGCATTGTTTTAATAAATAGGCTCTTCTCGTGTTCTTTATGACCAATCCCAGTTTTGGGACCTGTCCCCAAACACCAGGTTACATTGGGCCTCCTAGGAAACCATTAAGTCTCTCTGACTAAGACTGAATTTCATGATTTTCCCAGTGGCTCATTAATAGCTGGCCCCTCCCCTGATAATCTGTGCCAATTTAGTGGGTCTAGCCTGTCTCTAGATTCTTGCTTTCTCTGCTCTGGCCTGTCTAGCCATTAATTAAGCTCTCACCTAATTTTTTTTTTACTAAACAGTGGAGATTTTATTTTCTTGTATTAAAAATATAACAAACTCTCGACCATTTGGCATAGCTATCAGTATAAGTTAAGATATACTATGATAACAAACAACCCCAAATTTCAGCAGCTTAAAACAAGCAAGATTTTTCTTCCTGCTTTTGTTATATGCCCATTAAGAGTCATCTGGGGCATCTGCTCTTCAATCCTCTACTCCACTTTCTGTTCTCTTTATTCTGAGACCCAGGCTGACAATTAGACACTATGTGGAATATCACCAAGAGTTGTGGTCAAAGGAAAGAGAGCTCTAAGGAGTTCGCTTTTATATGTAAAGGCTCACGCATAGAAATGACTCACATTACTTCCACAAAACTCATTGACTAGAAAGTTCAGTATTTGCTATGCCAGGAAGGAGAGGAGAACTGGATATTGATAAGTAGCACCAATGACTACCACATTTGACATGGATTATTTAGTTTGCATGTTACTTAGGTCCTTTTTTTCTTGTTCACAGACTTCTAAATAAAAATAACATAACAGACCAATTGGGAGGAAAATGACGTAGATGATAGAGGCTTTGTTCATCTCTCTTGTGACCATATCAAAGTTGTGACAAAAACATGAAGCAAACAGCAAGCAGAGTCACTTGGGGTCTAGATGAACAGAAGCATTACAACTAGGGAGAGAAATAAGAAATCACCCTGCAATGGTCAAAGGTAGGAGAGGGTGAAGAGTGAGGCTGCCCGATCCCGAGCAGCTGAGTAGGACAGAGGCTGTAGCAGCTGCAGTGGGCAGCTGCAAATGCCTCTTAAAGGGGCCAGGTCTGCAAGCGGACTTTTGCGGTGATGGACCTGCTCACTCTGAGCACCAGCACCAGGTGAGATGCTTGGGGGG